>NC_056734.1:254021605-254049105 GCF_019279795.1 Protopterus annectens
CCTCAAGTCTCTCCAGGGAGCTGGCACAGTTCCCACTTCTCATGTTCAAGCATCCCCACCATCTTCAACATCAATGACCTATAATCCAGGACAATGAGACAGCTACTAAAATCTGGAAAGAAAAAGCAATGCCAGCCATTACAGCATAAATCCTGGGTTGCCTCAAAATGGCAGCACCCTTGCTGGCCAATCCCCTAACACACACATTTATAACATTGCCTTAGGTATTGGTCCCCATCTTCCCTGATTTAAAATCTCCTCCCCACAGGGTTTCAGGTGTCTACTTGCAAAATATCTGTAAAAAATTAAAAGCAGCTGTTTGAGCATACCAACAAATATGACCTAGTAACTGTCTCACAACATAAATTTAGACCAGGGCATAGGCCCTAATATTCATCTGCCTAGTCACTGATAAAATGCAGTCTACAATGGAAAAAAAGATGCCTTACAAGACATATTTATATAGATCTCAAAAGAACATTGAAAGCACAGACCACTGCATCCTCCTTAAGAAACACTGACTTATCGGTTTTAGTCCTAACAAATAAAATGGTTGAAAGACAGCCTTAGCCTCAGAATATACATGAAGTACACCAGTAATCTGAACTCATAAAAGGAACATTTGCATCTGAAGTACCCTCAGGATCAGTTTGGGCCCTTTTCACTTTTCTTTATTTATTAATGATATTACTTCACCTGTTCCTCCATCAACAGTAGCACTGCATGCTAATTCCATTATTCTGCACAAATACAGAGCAGGACTCAAACAGAGGCCAAGCTTGAGCAGTAAGACTGGAAAAAGTGCATTTTTAATTCAGTCATGAAGCTCAACGATTAGTCACAATGAAGGAAAACCTTATCCTCAGTTAATTTGCATCTCTCTGAATCATTTGGTGATTACCACAAGAGTTAACAAGCACCTTGCTTTAGTAATCACCTCTGGTAGCCGATGCGTCATGCTGGCACAAGTATCATTTATTTCCCAATCACATACACCCATAGAAATACATTCTAACACAAACATATATCCTCATACCTCTGATCTGCCCATAATGAATGGAATATGTCCGTGATTTTGCCTCTTATAATTTCAATGTCCTACTCATGGATGACTGCAGTTAGTAAATAATGTCAGACGTTAAGATTTCTTGGGTCTTTTCATTCATTTGCAATTTATTGCTGCAAAGTAAGTTGTTCAATTAACAATGTACACAATGAAGAGTAATATATCTGATGTGTTCAGAGTATGTAGTATTCCCCACCCACAGTTTTACAGCCAATGCTTGTTAGTCAAGTGGTAGCTGAGAAGTAGGAAAGCCTCCCGGCTACATATTTAGTAAGTGTCCCTGGTGTCTAGTGTTCTCCCATTATATTACATCCAGTGATCATAAGTTTGAGAGGATGTGAGTGCATTCACAAACATCACACACACGCACACACACACACACACACACACACACACACACACACACACACACACACACACACACAAACACACACACACGCCATACATTTATGACACCCTTCTCACCTGGTTATTGAAGGACACACTCCTTCCTATTCCCATCTGTTTGAACCTGACTATTTTTATTTGATCTGTCTCTCTGCTTTTCATTTTTTTTAAACGTTATCCCTAAAAGCAGTCACTAGCTCTCTGATTTCTCTTTTGTCTGTCTCTTGCCTATCTTGATCTGTTTCAGGTAACTTTCTCATACTTGACTATATTCAGCTTGGGTGCATGTTAAAACACAACACATTGCTTCACTTACAAACTATCTGTGTTAGGACAATATGTAAACAATAGAAAAGTTGCATGATATTCTGATAGATAAGACAATAACAAAGAATTTGAACTATGTGACAGTACAGCTGTTCACCAAGAAGCACTGTTGCTGTGACAGTGGCATAGCAGTTATGGGTTTATATTTTCCAAGTATGATTTTGACCAACAAGATCATCCAAAAGCTAAGCTGTACTACCTAGCAGTGGTGGAAGAGTGTGTCCCACATTAACAATATTATATTTATGTACCTCCTATGAAAATATGAGTTCACCAACCCAGTCATCCAGATTGATTTTAAAGGTTGGCAATAAAGTACTGTTGCTTCATCTGTAAGAGGATCCCATTCTGGAATGGGAGGATGCATTGAGTTAGGTACCTTTTATTCCAGCTGGAATGTTTAATGTTATGGCATAGGTTTACATAGCTATATTAAGTATTTGCTTTACAAATGGTTCTACGTAGGTAAAGAAGTTCAAAGAGTAGATGGCCTTTCATAGTATAGAAAGCTAAACACAGAACACCTCTTATAAGCCTATATGAGACTGAGCAGAGGGATAGGGCTTTTAGTCTACCAGAGTAGCTATGGATACTAAGACCCTGTATCTTTTTGGGGTGGGACATGTTGAGCTTTATCAAACTGGTTTATATGTTTACTGATGTAAATGCCAAAAAAGGTGTTATACAATTATTTGTCTAATAATGGGAAAATAAAGTTAAACTCAGAATTCCCTGGACTTTGATGAGACACATGAAAGATGCTGTACAAGGTAGAATAATTTTCTAATGACAGTTATATAGTGGTCAAAGGAGAGTATGTTAACATATGTAGCTATCCAAGTCTATGATGACTGGGCCAAACACGGCAGTTTTATTGTTTATTGTTAATGTACTCACTAATAAAGTTGCCATGGTGATTGATGATATGCATAGAATGCAACATCACTCAGAAATGTAAAACTAAATACTTTATGATGAATGTATTTATTTTATTCATTTGACTCATTCTGCCTTTGAAACCAAAGTGCCTGCAAGTCTTCTTCCTTTACCTAACCCACACTGATTCTGACATTATTTTCTCTATGACCTATTCCAGTTTTTGTTGACAATTTGCATATAAGCCTTGTAATTAATTTAATTCTTAGCACACAAACAAACTAGCAGTGTGTAAAATCGTCTGCAGTGGTCAAAAGAAAACAAAGCGTATTCCAAATTTAATATTTTTGGCTACTTCGATTTTGTTGATGACTATATTTCAACATATATGCAAATTAAATAATCTTGGTGATATTAAAACATGAATCCAGTGTCCTACAAATTCAGGTATTCAAATCTAACGCTCAAAAGATTTTTAGCCTCTTAAATAGTTCATTCTGACAGTGAAATCCCCTTACAACAAATGTATTTTTATTTTTTGTATTTTTACATGCTCCTAATACCTGCCCCACTAGTGGATGACACTGATGTGGACAACATTGCATTGTAACTACTGGACGAGTTGCAACTCACTGTCTGGTTTTTGTAATGGAAAATATTGCCAGCACTGTTTCTTTTACAGTTTTGACACTGATGCAGTACTAGCAGAGATTCACATTTTAACTTTCCTCTTGTACTCATTTATGTGTCTGGAGAGTTGATATGTGTAAGTAGGGGGTGTAGGAGAGAGATCCTCCAGAACGGGTGCAGGGAGGCCTTGCTTGTCAAAAAAAAAAACATTTTCTTCATGTGGGTGAAGCTTTGACCAGTTGTGTTTATCTAGCTGTATCGTCATCTAGATGTTACCTTTGGAACTGTTGACTCATAGAGTGATCTCCTAAAACTTAATCCATCCAACCTGTAGGTCATTTTGGATTTTGGTCAGCAAGAATTTTTCAATTTCTTCTTTGTTGTTTAACTTATTTTCAATCACTCTGGTTAGTCATTTCTGTATTACAGCATTTCTTCAGCAAGGCTAACTACAGCATTCAGTTGTAGAATAAAACCCAACCAAATATATTGAAAATTCAGTCATATGATCTAGAGCAACCCATGGCATTATTAAATGAGTATAGTAGATTTCAGCATACAAACCAGAGCTTTTATGGTGCTTTCATACTGATTGCAATGCTGCATAAATTTAGCCATATCAACTGAATCAAATTGTCTTGAACCACACAAACCAATTTTCTTCTTTTTTATCATTTGCCTTATTCATTTTATGTGAATTAACACTCATCTTGTAGTTCACACATTTTTCATACAGTAAGTTTACTACGCTGCTAAACTACTAAAGGGGTCAGGAAACAAGAATTCAGATGAAATACACCTAACATTATTATCCTGCTCCATAACTCTGTGATACTATTAAACTAAATCCAATTTATAAATCCAGCTGTACAAATTACTGCATTTCAGAGTCTATTAAATTGAACCAAATGGTCTTCAGCTGAATTTTGTTCTCTACTTAATTATTTGCAAGTGAGTGCGCAGTCTTCATATAATTAACACATTTTTGCAGTACATCTGTTATACTAAAAATGACTGCAATGGCAGAAGGAGCAGCATTCCATACATGATATCTAACAACATTATTATGCTGTGTAAAACACAGCACAAGATAATTAATATTTTGAAAACAGTTAATGTAGTTATCCAGAAGTCAGCGAGCACAGTGATCACTAACTATGCATTGACTCTTACAATGAAGCTACAATATTCAGGACAATTCCAGAAATCAAAACTATATGCCTAATATTCTCAAGTAAGGTATAATTCTATAAGAAATGCAGTTGTGTACGTAAAATATGCAACGGATGGCAGCTACTAAAATATCTTGGATTCAGAAACATTTAGTGCATTCTGACAGATGAATTTGCATGATGGCCACACATGCACTAGGAAAGGGAGATTCAGAGACATATACTGTGGCAACACTGCAGCCAGCACAATATGACATGTACTGTGACAACACTGCAGCCAGCACAATATGACATGTACTGTGACAACACTGCAGCCAGCACAATATGACATGCACTGTGACAACACTGCAGCCAGCACAATATGACATGCACTGTGACAACACTGCAGCCAGCACACTATGACATGCACTGTGACAACACTGCAGCCAGCACAATATGACATGCACTGTGACAACACTGCAGCCAGCACAATATGCAAATGATGGCATAATGACATGAAAATGAGCAGCATTATTAAAATCAGGTTAATGGTGAGTGCAAATAAAGGTAAGCAATATGGTAGTGTGACTCAGAAACATATATCATTTTTTTGTGAAATGAGACATAACCAGCAGAGTTGTGGACCTCTGTAAAATCCTGGAGCTACCAGAGAGAGAGTGAGAGAGAGAGAGAGAAAACATATATGGAATATCTGCCGCATTAGTAGATATATATCTGCAAGAGGCTGTTCTCAGAACAAATAGCTACCACATGTAGGGGACCACTACCTTGTGGACTTGTGGATACAGGCTAGGAGGAATGGTGAGAGAGGGGATGGTGTCTCCATTGATTGATGACTGGAAAAATGTGGGCAGTGCATATGGGTGAGTGTGAGTGTGTGTGTGTGTGTGTGTGTGTGTGTGTGTGTGTGTGTGTGTGTGTGTGTGTGTGTGTGTGTGTGCGTGTGTGCGTGTGTGCGTGTGTGCGTGTGTGTGTGTGTGTGTGTGTGTGTGTGTGTGTGTGTGCGTGTGTGTGTGTGTGTGTGTGTGTGTGTGTGTGTGTGTGTATGCAGTTGTGGGTGTGCATGGATTCATTTCCAGCAGGTAATGCAGCAGAGTGGGGTGGTCTGATGAAAAGACCTAGGTTACCCTTAGGAGATTTGTACACTTAATGTGTATAGCCCTATTCAATGAAGCATGTCTCCTGGAAAGGTCATAGGCAGGATCAACAGAACACACATAGGATGGATTTTTCTTTAAATAACAACATGCTAAGGATGGTCTCAGTAAGAACATCCTATTTGTGTCTATGGAATTCCGTAGGGGCCTCAATACAGAATGGAGGTGTGGAGGTGGTGGTACTGTAAGAACTAGACCTACCTCCTGTAATAGGCTTCTCTACCAGAGGTGGAAGTGACTTGGCCAAGAGAAAGGGGTGGTGATGACTATCTGCTGCAGTGGGACATTTGCAGTATATAGGCTCCCTGCAACAGCTGTCCACTATGCTGTATAAGTGAAACAGGTCACCTTACAGTCATAATACACACACCTTTCAACCCTGACAGATACAGCTATAGCTACTTTGCTTTCTGTTTGTCCCTGAAAATGATCCTGCACAAATCCAGAGAACAGGCCATAAAGACATCCAGATAAAGACTGTGTGATACCCATGGCAAAAACGGCTGCCAGGATGCTAAATCCTGCTGTCTTCCACACCCTCACTTGGGCTATTAGCAGCCATCTATGCTTTTGCATCTCGAGAAGAGAGTGCTCCTTGTGCTGATGTGTTGGCCTCATCCTATGCTACTGTGGCATCCCAGAAATGTGGGGTGAGTTGTACAGGCACAGGAGTTGTGTTCATGGAAGGGTATGGGATTTCCTATTACATTACCCATTTCTCCCATTGCCACTGTGAACCCTGGCTGTGGAGGGATTTTGTTGCCATTATCAATAGACCCAGACATGTCCCCAAAATCAGGCATGACAATATCCACAGTGAAGGAACATGACAATGCAGCTCTCATGAAAACACATAAGAATAGCTAAGTGTACAAATGCACCCTTCACCAACATCCACAACACAATGTAAGTGAACCTCTACAACACAGTGCTATGGAAAATCTGCAGTTAATATACCTTGAACAGACTGAGGATGGAGTTGTAGTCTTGATGTTCCTGCAACAACAATCTAGCCAAGTTCATTACTTGTATGGCTCTGAGTCAAGCAAGTAATACACATAATCCTCATGTTAAGGTATACACACCTGGGACATTGCCAACTGATATCTGGTGCACTCTGTGTAGTTCTGCACCAAAATCCAGTATCCCACCATAAACAATGGAACTGTCTGGTCCCCCAGACAGAGATACAAGGATCTCTTCCATGTCTAGTAATGACAGCACTGACAATGGACTCTCACCTGTGGTTCTCTGCTACTGTTCCACACAAGTTGTTTAGCAATTTGCATAAGCAATCATGTCTTTGACCCTCCTCCTAACCTGTTTCTATTCTTCCTTTTCACTGTTGATTGCGTTCGTTTGCTAACAAAAGCCTTGCAAGACATGCATGGTCTCTTAGAGCTTGTAGCAGGTATCATTATTTGTTTGAGAGAATTTCCCCTTGCTGTGACTATCAGTGTCAGGCATGACTTCCTATAATATGAAAGGAATACACATGTAGAGGCACATCATACAGAGTATACTCATAATTCAGCAATGTACAGATATGACCAGTGTTTATATAGCCACTGTTATGAGTCAACCAGGATATGGCACAAGCCATTTACAGGGTTGCCATCTATCCTGTGATGGTCAGCGTGGAGTGCTTCTAGGTGATGCTGTGACACACTGCACAAGCTGCATTACTCAGCAGAGGAAGTTATGCAGAAACCCAGGGAGTTGTGACTCAAATTATATGTTCTGTGTATCCATGAGACACAGCAGCATATATACCGTCTCTGTCTGAACTGTGGATGGGTGCCATTGTTGTTAAATGGATTGTGTCTGTCCCCTAAACCACAGAAGTATTTCAGGACCAAAAGTGCATTGTGTCTATCCCCTAAACCACAGAAGTATTTCAGGACCAAAAGTGCATTGTGTCTATCCCCTAAACCACAGAAGTATTTCAGGACCAAAAGTGCATTGTGTCTATCCCCTAAACCACAGAAATATTTTAGGACCAAAAGTGCAATGGCCTACCATTGTATGATTGCCACCCTGACATTAACATACATAGAGAAAGCTGCACTGTATATCCACCCCCACAGTACAATCCACTGTTACATAAGCCCTGAAATTAGTTTGCTTGTATGCAGTCAGACAGTAGGCTGCAGCTTATGCTAGGACATCTGCCAGGATACAATCCGCTGGTTTTACCCACATAAGTCTTCCTGCACAAATATTGTGTCAGCCCCATGCATAATCCCAAATTAGACCTACAATACCTTAGCAAAGATATAGGATGGAAATCCATTTCATACTATAGAGACCTGAGGAACACTGTCTGAAGTAGTCAAGAGATTTGTTTATGTTGTAGAACCCCTTGGTGTCATACAGGTTGGCAACTTATTCATTATTATCCAGTTATGTAGGACCATGTTTCCCTCCACCAACAGAGGCACACACACTCTTCCCCAAACTCACAATCCCTGAAATGAGGTGACTGTAAAAGGAAAATGAACACATTATTCTTGCAGTCTCACAATGGATGGCTGTGGATTACAGGGCCCATGGCATGACCACCCTTTATAGATACAGATGACAAGTTCCTCTTAACAGACAGAATTTAACTACTGAAAGACCTCACACAAAGTACTGCCCAATGGGCAGCTGTAACATCCTCCATTGCAAGGCACCACAGCATATAGAGCAGCATATGTGAGTTACATAGACTCAAACATAACTTTTCACTAAACATAGATGTAAAATGGATACACACAGTTCTTGGCCTAGTCCAGGACCTGCATCTTCCAAGTAATGCAAGAAAAGTTAAAACTTCCTGGTTTGTACTTAAACTACTCAATAACATCACCTGCAGTTGTTATGTTTGTCAGAAACACCCTGTCCCTTTTCATATTACCTGGGTAACTCAGCAAACAGCAGACAACTATACCATATGTACAGATTAGTAACAATAATATGCAGGTGCCACTTCTTAATCAAAGAGCTCTAGTGACTTGTTTTGTAATTGACCAAGGCTCAGGTTCCACACCAAAACAGTCACTTTACAAGTTATTGTACATTAAGCTTCCATAGTGTAATGAGCACAATAATGACTGTGGTTGTTTTTATCATGCAGTTTCAAGGCTCATAGAATGTGGTCATTATGCTAATGAGCCTATTTTGAGTGAGTGTTGCCAATCATACTTTTATGTTATCACACCTTTCACTAAGGCCATGCTACAAGGTGCATTCAAGATTATGAGCAGGCATGAGGACCTGCAAAATGCTGTGCATGTGTGTAGGTGGGTCACTGACCCCATTAGGGATATGAGGGCAACTATTGCATTATTATAGCTTGTTGAGAAGTTAAAGTGAATAAATGGAAACATATGTAGGAATTGTCTTGCTGTTATACTCCGTTACGTGTCATAGTTCACACTTGAACACTCCCTTGCCATGCCATGTATATTCACTCTAAACTACGGTGGCTTTGAAAGTTGTCACATTAATGAGGTGTCTGGCAATGCACATCACGTGTTAACAAGTGCAACATTCATAGAATTGTGTGGGATCCATTTTTCTCTGCAAAGTGACGTGCTATATGCCTATGACCTCTGGAGGCAAAGAAGGTGGCAGGGCTGACAGGTGGTACTCAAAAGGAAGTAAAGTAATTTTGCATCTGATGTACAGAGATGACCCGGAGTACATTCTAGGAGACTGTTATAATGGTCTTCACTATAAAATGGATGCCTGACACAATCTTGCTAGGATAGTGGGTGCGGCTACTGGCATCTGCCTTTTTGGTGAGTAATGCAAGCACTACTGTAGTGATCTGAAAAAGTCTCATGTACACCAGTTAGAAGAAGAGGTCAGAGGAAAACAGAGACACAGATCCCAAGATGGATTATAAGTATGCAGGGCAGGTCAGAATCCTGTTATTTACCAAATATTTAGAATGGTCCATTGTGGACATTTTACTTACAGAATTTATTTGTCCAGTTAATGTCTTTCAACTCAGAAGCACATTATAGAGAATAAGCTCCTGTACAAAAGGATAACTGCACATTGTTCTAGAAGCAGGAGTGAGCATGACTCATGTTATATTATAAATACGTTTTTTGTACCATAGCAGAATTGCATTATCCACTGTTTTAAATCTGTAGTGGTCACAGTAACAATCATATGTAAAACTACCATATACTGCTATATGCCACCTCTGTATATGCACAAGACATATTCATGGATCCACACGTTGCATGTTTGCAAACTTATGTCCAGCCTGTTTTGCTTGTACATCATGGCCAGTGACACAAGGTGCCTAACATGCAGGGCTGTTCTCACAGTACCATCCTGTAGCCAATGCCACAAAGCAGTTGGATATATGACAAACAGGGTAAGCATCTCATCATATTGGCTGTACATTTGCTTATCAAATGCCCATACAGGTAAATTACAACAGATGTGTCCCATAATACATAGCAAATTTCATTGCGGTCATTGCCCCAATAAATGCTGACAGCTGCCTGTGTCACCATCATGGTCCTGGCTGCCTTTGGTACACCACACAATGGAGGACACTGAAATACAAGGCCCATGGGATGACTCCCCCTTCTATACATGGGTGACCCCTACCATAAAGGACTAAAGTACAACCAGTGTGTCACTGGCCTATCAGCAGACAGACTTGTACTACTCAAAGATCTCACATAAAGTACTATCCAATGAACAGCTGTAACATCCTCCATTACAAGAGACCACAGCATATGTAAGTTACATAGAATCAAGCAGAAAGTGTTAGTCTCCATATGTACTACTGTTATCTACATATACATAGCCTGTCATTGTCCCTGTCACATACAAGATACCCACCAGGGCACCCACACATACCCTCCATGGCATCATATTGTCATCGGCACCATTACAATATTAGTGGCACACAAACACACACCCTCGGCCAAATGGAACAGTGCCACTGTACCCTTGTATACACTACTTCTTATAGATATACATATCATTCTATACCTAGTCAGCAATATAGTCCCTGGCATAATAACATACCTAGGAGCTGTAGAGTCCACCTGTAGCTACTTGTAAGACTGATTTTCAAATGCATGCAGGAAAGTAATGTTTTTTTTCTCTCTCCCTACTTTTTAATTTAATTCACATTTTTTTATTTTTTATGTTATTATTTGCTGCAGTGCAAGCTATAAGTATGTAGTGTGGCAGTGATCACTATTCTACCATTATGGCCATCTGTCTTTTGCTGGCTCACTCTCTGACTGCAGGCTTGATTTTATTTTGGGTGACAGAGGTCATGTGGTTGGGATGGTGACCTGGAGGTGTCCTTGCTGCCCTTTAATGTTAAGTAGTTGAGTGGGGTATTGTAGCTTCCTTTGATAATGCTGCTAAATGGTCACAATTCTCTACTCAACAGGAGCTGGAAAAAGTGGTGAGGGAGCTTGTGGACTGGTGCCTTGATATCCACATTGGCCACCTGGAGATGGACCTTTTGTGATTGCAGAGCAACTGTACTGCCTCCCACTACCTACTGTGCAATCTAAGATAGTTAACAGCAGGCAGTGCAGTCCCAATGGCAACAGACCCTGGTCTGGGTCCCTTCCATGCAGAGCAATCAGAGGTGGGACACCATCATGGTGCTCCCCATCTTCATGTGTGCTAATACCCTTCCCTGTTTTGTTATCCAGTCCTCCCCATCACTAGCTGTGCTTCCTTTGTCAGTATGTGAATATATTCATTTACACATACACTTTGAGTCAGCATTTCACCTGTTGGCCCTTTGCCTGTGTTTTAGGTTTCTTCATAAGCCCCTGTTTCCCAATCTTTACCACCTTTCATCCAATGGTTTACCCTGACATCCTTCCCTATCTAATATACTTCATAAAAAAGAAGAAAATGAGCATGTTTCCCCCCAAAAGTATACCCTTCCTACCCTTCCACTCCTACACTTTGATGTCCTGTGTTCTTCTATATTTTATTTTGCCTTCTCTTCCCACTTTCTGACTCTGTTATACACCCACTTCCTCCCCATTTCAATGTATAAAACATAAAAAGGAACATTTCTGTGAGCCACATATTGCGCACAGCAATTCACATAGTGTATGAAGTTACTCTTGAGAATGAGCATTCTCACATGAATACAATGTACTTGTTACTGTTCTTTGAGAATTCTCAGACAACATTCACAAAACACCTCTCTTCTTACTAGCACAGTCATTTACACAACTGGATCTCTTTTATTAGTTAATGGCTGAGGTGCAAATTTCCTACATCTTATCTACCAGTTACATTCGAGCCACATTGTACCACTTGGCTTCTCTATTGTGGCCTTTGAGCAATTATACTAGGCATGTTTCTGAATCCCAAAGCTAGTGCATTAAGTTTTGTATCTTAAAATACTTAATCATTTATACATTTTCTAGGCCTTACAGATTGCATTCTGTTTTGCATCTTAAAGTACTTAATCATTTATACATTTTAGGACTTTTAATAGATTTTAACTTAGGTGTGGTCACTGTCACATTTCAATTAATTAACAATATAAATAATAGGCTGAACATAACTTATTCTAAGACTGTGAAAGAGTGAACTTTGCTGTAATTTATACAGGTGACTGAAAAAGTCACTACCATCTGCAAAACATTTTGAATACACACACATCTATAATAACATTCTTTTTGTTTAACATCTTTATTAAATCACAACTGAAATGACTTGAGTACAAATACATTAATAGAAAATAAAATGAGCCATAGTTTTTTTAAAGATTAAAAATACAACGCCCAAAACTGAAAAAAGTTCAAGATACTTAAGAAAAAATATATGAAAAATGGACATCCTTCCAAAAGAGACAGAACTGCTTTTGATGTAGGAATGTTGACACCACAGACATTGGCTTACTGGGAAGTAAAACTGCTGATAAAGTTTTTGCAAACAAAAGACCATTGTTGTTAATTCTGTCACCTCTGCCAGCAAAATAAATGTTTTGATTCCCATTGTATGACTGAGGACCATAACTGTGCTCCTTGGACTTGCAACAATTCAAATGTGATTACAAGGAAATATACTCTAACAGTTAAACTGTTGTATTTTGGAATACTACCGCTTCTGTGAAGTACAGCTTCGGCATAGTTAATGTATATATATATATATATATATATATATATATATATATATAAAGATATATATATATATATATATATATATATATATATGTATATATATATATATATATATATATATATATATATATATATATATATATATATAAAACTAACAGCGGTATTGAAGTTCAAACCCACACAGCAGGGATGTAGGGAGGCAACATCACTTTGAAAAAATGCATTAAATATACAGCAGTAACTTTCAAAGTTTATTGTTACTTGTATTAAACCATACAATTTGTTGTAGTTTCAAGACCTGCATTATATTGTCTTAAACTTACAGTAGAGAGTTCAAAAATGCATTTTACTGTTATGTTTTATTGGGATTTTTTTTTGTTTTTTGTTTTGTTTTTTTTCTAAAAGTTCAGTTTTGAATGTTTAATACGTAAGGACTGCTGAAGACATCATTTTATTTCTATATACATTGGCAACCTTTCTATTTTCTCCAAACTTTAATGGTACTTTTCCTAAGAATGGACAAAGTTTTAAATGGCTATCCAAATATATGATTGATGGTCTCCGGATTTTATTAATGCATCTTGTTTAATGGTATTATACATGGAGTTTGATACTTAGCTTATCAAACCACTCATAGGTTCATAGGTGATTACTAGGCTAATGGCCTTAGGGCCATTTTTAAGCCTAACCATGCTTTCCCAAATGTATCTGACATGATTTGGTATCCCAGGTTAATTTTAAGGTTTATACATAGGCTTGGACAATGGGTGATTGAGCATTTACATGCTGCTTCTGTCCATAAGAGGCATATGTGCTAGACTGGGGTAAGTTTCTCATTCCCTAGCCACTGTTCCAATCCAAGCTAATCTTGAATTTAGTTTCAGAAGAACCTTGGGATACTATCTATGCCCATCAATGCTGTGTTCTGGGTCTTAGAGAGTCCATTGAGGACCTGCTGTCTAGCTATAGTTTGGGGAGTTATAGTTGAATGGATTTCCTGATGGGAGATTGGTGATGGTGTTGGTGGAGTTAAAATTGGAGCTAAAATTTTCAGCCAGTAGATTTGCTATGTCCTCCAGCATCAGCTAAATAAGTGAAAGGAACACTATGAGAGCCGGCAAAAAAATAAATAAAGTTAGTGATATTTATTTAAGATAAACACTTTTGGCTAGGTACCACTAGGTTCCAGTACGACATGTTTTGTATTTTGTATTTGGAAAGGAGAACCATCTTTAATACCAACTTTCATTAATAACATCACACAGTCCACCAATTTCCTGGAATTTACTTATAATGTAGGAGAAACTTCAATCAACTACTTAGATGTTCTACTGTCCAATGATAGAACTAATGGCAGATATAAAAGTACAATTTACAGGAAACCGACTTATTCAAACAGCTTTTTACATTTTACCAGTAACCATTCATACCATCAGAAAAGGGCGGTCGTTAAGGGGCAAATGGTTAGAGCCACTCGAATGATATCAGAAGACTCAGATTTTGAGTTAGAATGCGACCATCTTTGTGACATGTTTATCAAAAGAGGCTACCCGGATATCTTAGTTAATAATATTAAAAGTGAGGTAGTAGTTAAGAGAAGTGGTGTAATCACAAAATAAAAGTAGCCGAAGCCAAAAAGAACAAAGTCCAGCACAACAGGACCCGGAAAGCAACAGTCAGGTAAAATGCTGTAAATCCTTTTGCGTGGCCAATACCAACACAAACGCAGCTTAATAAAAAGTTTTTATTAGATCTACTTTGCAAAACTGTATACAATGTAAAACCAAGAAGAAGAGTGTATGAACACCTGAACGACATCAGTAATCACAAGGAAAGCAATGCTTTTTATAAACATTTGTTGACATGTGAAAACATGCGTTTAAGATTTATTGTACTTGAACAAGTTACCCCTGAAGTTAGAGGTGGTAGCTGGGAAACCAAATTGGAATACCGGGAATTATTCTGGCAACTTAAGCTGGATGCAAGTAGGTTTCCCGGTATGAATGAGAACATCAACATTAACAGTGTTTTAAAAATGAGACAAGCTAGATTGTAAAAGTTGAAATAATTTTGCTTAATGATGTTCGTTTTGGTTTCGCAGCAGTGTGAGTTTAATGACACACTTTTAAATTTAAGAGCATGACAGATTTAAAAAGAAAAATGTAAGAAGTTTTGGGGTTTTATTTGGTGTATGTTTACTTGTTTTGGAAGTACGGTGAACTAATACAATGGTGTTTTTGTAATTTTTATATACAAGAATGTTTTTAATCAAAATTTATATTTTTGTATTTCACTTTAAAACATTAATATGTATTAAGCATAAAAAAATCAGGTACTGGTGCGAAAAGTGGTTCAACATGAACGATATAAAACAAATCCAACTGTGGCTGAATGTCCGAAAATTCAATTAAATTCGACTCAGGTCCAATATAAATCCAAGTAGTTTTATTATATTCCAACAAACAGAACAGGACAAGATAAGCGCTTTCACTAGAGTTTAGCTTCCTCAGATCTTTACATTGTCTGGTATAGATCCGTCTCTTATATAATGTGATCATTAATTGCCAATCGAGTTAATTAAGCAATTATATGGGAAAGGGAAGATAATACATTAAAAACATTTAAAAGTTAATATATACTAAAGAAATATCATAAGAAACCATTGTTATCAAATGCAAAACACAAGAAATGTTTCATATATCGTAGAAATCTGACTTTTAAAAACAAAACGTACCTTTATGCATAATATAAACCTGCAATTAGATTGTAAAAGTTGAAATAATTTTGCTTAATGATGTTCGTTTTGGTTTCGCAGCAGTGTGAGTTTAATGACACACTTTTAAATTTAAGAGCATGACAGATTTAAAAAGAAAAATGTAAGAAGTTTTGGGGTTTTATTTGGTGTATGTTTACTTGTTTTGGAAGTACGGTGAACTAATACAATGGTGTTTTTGTAATTTTTATATACAAGAATGTTTTTAATCAAAATTTATATTTTTGTATTTCACTTTAAAACATTAATATGTATTAATTAATTGAATCATGTGATCTTGTCTAGAGTATAAATTAAAAGAAATGAGTTATCAACCTGTTTTACCTTGATAAAGCCCGGTAGCGACCTTAAGAGAAGTGGTGGTTATTTTATACCTTTATTAAAGGGTCAAATACATATTTCATGAGACTTCGGCTGACCAATTTTCTAGCCCAGATTATGAACCCAGTAATCGAAAAAACAACTGTGGTGTCTTCCAAACTAGTTTCCTGTATACATTTTCTTTGGACTACCGGCTTATTAGGGAGGCTTTAAATAAAAATTGGGACATTATTAAAAATGACAAAACATTGTCAAAAGTTCTCGGAGTAAGTCCTAAAATCACTTACAGACAAGGTCAAAACCTCATGTCCCTCCTAGAGAAGAAGAAGAAGCAATATCCCAGTAGAATTAATGGGATGTTCAAGTGTGGTTCGTGTTCTCAATGTAAACATATAATGGTTGACAATCATGTTATTATAAACCATAAAACATACAAACTGAATGGTAAATACAACTGTGAGACAAAAAGTTTACCTATGTTGCATTGTGTAATTTATGTAACGCATTTTACATTGGGAAAACTGAGCGGAAAATAAGACAAAGAATATATGAACACTGTTATGCCATAAGTAGAAAGGATTTTAGTAATGCTTTGGCCAAACACTGTTCTCTGGCCATTCCTTCAAATTTATAGTTTTACAACATAGGTCTGAAGATACCCGAGGGGGACCATGGCAAATAATGTTGGAAATAGATGAGTTGATGTGGCAGATTAAAATTAGAGCCCACATTTTTCCAGGTATCAACGATAGCCTTTCTATTAAGTGTGTTTTGAGACTACTTTCTTTGAAAAGATGACTTTGTCGTTAATTTTTGAATAAAGGGTATATTCTGTTTGTTTTTACTATTTAGTTGTTTATAATAGTATAAGTTATGTCTTTTTGTAGTCTGATTTGATTACAGTTTGGGTCTGTAAGCAATTTTTTTTTATGTTTATCTGAGAACCTATTTAATATAATTTTAATTTAAAAAGGCTTAGCGTATTTTAAATTTTAGGATGTTTAATCTGTAACTTTTAAAATTTCAAATCTCACACCTTTTATTGTTCTTTCTTGTGTTTTAATAAGAAATAAATGTAGCACTATGTGTTTTTAATAGTCTATTGTTGGTGGGTTGTTGCTACTATGTTGTCAAGGTAACACATAACCCACGTTAAATGGTGTATTAGGCTTAATTAGATAAAAAGAAGTTTGTTGATGGTTTCATCTGTTTGTCTGAAGAAGGCGAGGCAACGTCCTAGCCAAAAGTGTTTATCTTAAATAAATATCACTAACTTTATTTATTTTTTTGCCGGCTCTCATAGTGTTCCTTTCACTTATTTTGCTGTTTGTGGTCTTTTTTTCGTGTTTTGGACTATGTCCTCCAGCATGAATGGTATCTCCATTCACAATTAATTAAGCACATTGTTGTGTATTGCCTTTGATGTTTCAGACGTAACTGAAGACCCTGTGGTTAACCTTTGTCTGGTTGGCACTTTACCTCAAATTTAGCTTTGGTAGACATGAGTTACTTGTTTAGATTGATGAGGGAGTTATTACCTTGTTGGGAATAGGCCTTCCTACTTTTGGCCATGATATTTTTTTCTTTTATTATACAACTTATTGATGTCAGGATTTCACCAGGGTGACTTGATTTTTGAGGCTGCTGTATGCTTGTTTCTGATAGATACAGCTGGTCTCTGTACAGCTAGTTATATGATTGCCCAGGGTTTTTGTGAACAGTACTGCAAAGCCACTTGGTATTCTCAGGGTAAGGCGGTGCTTGGAATTTTGCTAAGGTGTCATATAATAGTAGGAAGTTTTTCTTAAAATCTTCTTCTTTTTTTGGCTTTTCCCAGTTAGGGGTTGCCACAGCAGATCACCTGTCCACCCTTGACTGGCAGTAGAGTTTTATAGTGTCGAGTTGCCAGCCCGGCACCCAACCTTCCACAGAAGGCACACACACGCACTCACACCTAGGGCCAATTTATAGTGTCCAATTCACCTACAGCATGTCTTTGGGATGTGGGAGGAAACTGGAGCACCTGGAGAAAACTCACGCAATCACAGGGAGGACGTGCAGACTCTGCACAGAAGGCACCCTGCCAAGGATTGAACCTCTTGTTGCGAGGCTACAATGCTAACGACTGCACCACCGTGGCCACCCTAGGAAGTTTTCCTTAAAATAAATCTTAGAAATTCCAAGGTTAGTTGGGGTCCTGATTTTATTTTTATTTCAAAGAAGACAGCTTTATTGTCTGACATGACTAGTGAGAACATTTCTCTTGAGGGAGCAGCATCCAAGTCAAGGAAGTTAGCACACCTAGTGAGCATGTAGACCTCCTGATCCAGACTGTTTTTTTTTTTATTTACTAAGTCCAGGAATCTCAGAGCCTGTATGTAGGATTCCCATTTTATATTAGGGTAGTTAGTTTCACCCATGAATATGGGGCTGGGTTAAATGGGGAGAGTCTCCAATATATTTTAGAATATGGTATGTGTTTCATGAGTCATACTGGGAAGGGTCTATACTTGCCAAGATATGGTATGGGACTTCACTGATGGACAAAGATCAATTTCACCAGTTTTGAGGTTTGTTTCTGTTTGATATAAACTGAGACCTCTCCACTTTTTGTTCCTTTCTGTGCAGTAGATGGTCTAAATGTGTGAAAGCCATTATAGCCCTCTTCTGCTGGGTTGCTATGCATGACTTTAAACCATGTCTCAGTAACTGCACAGACATTTGCATTTCCAGGGTGAGGAGAGCCTAGAGGGAGGGGAGTTTCTTGTTTAGACTCCTGGCATTGAGCAGTAACACCTTTAGACTACCTTATGTGAGTTTACCTATATCAGAAGGTTTATCTGGTTGGCAATGTCTAAAAATGACACTAAGGGGGTAGACAAGGTTTTAGGCAATATTTGAAAGCCTAGATGGGGCAGGTCCAGACCATTCCTGGCAAAGCAACATGGCCTGACAACCAACTCTGGTTCAGTTCTCAGCTGGGATGCCTTCTGTGCAGAGTCTGCATGTCCTCCTTGTGTTTGTGTGGGTTTCCTCCAGGTGCCCCAGTTTCCTTCCATGTTACAAAGACATGCATCTGTAATGTTTCTCCCTGGGCCTCCACTGAAAGTTGGACTTTCTCAGTAAACAAATGTTAAATAAAATAATAGAACAGCGATTACAACAGTAATATAACAAACAGCAAATACCAAAAGAAGTATAATAGCACAGATGTATGACCACTAATACAAAGGCAAAAATGCAAACAAAAAGTGAACATTGTACAAATAAATTGAAATACAGAGAAAGAGTGCCAACAAGTCATTTCACAGGATTCTACAGGATGGTGTTTCTGATGCCTAACAACATACTCCTTAAGGAAAAACAGTGTCTATTAAATGACACATATATAAATTGCTAATAAGGCATATACTTGACTGGAACAGTAAAGAACATGAGGTAGTCATAAGGAATGGGGTGTTAAGTCATAGGAGATTTAGGGAAGCAATAATCTTCAACAGGGTATGTGTTACTGTTCAAATACACATCAAGAGTAGGGCCTCTACACCCCTGGAAGGGTGTTACTTACACAGTAACAAAAATCCTGTAGGTGTTATTTGGCTTAAAAATAGGGCATCTGTAAAGTTGTGTTTTACTTATTTATTTTTATTAGTATATTATTCTTTTTTATATTTTTGATGTAAAATACTTCCTCTGCCTAATGTTTCAGACTTGCTGTAGTATATGTAAATGGTGTTGTATGAAGTATTTTAAATTCAAAATATAACATTTTCAAAAATGTCCAGATATTGACCTCATTTTTTAGTCACTTACTCAAAATTTGTGGTTTATTGCCAATCACTGGGGATTGAAGTCACTAAATAATGACATACATTTGACTTTTAGACTTTATTTCCTTCAAGGTCCTGTTATTCTAGCAACTTTTTAATTTTATAAGATCAATATTTAAAATCTGTTCCTATTTGTGAGCCTTTGTCCCCTCTTTATTTTAGGTTTTATCTAGATTTCTTGAACTAAGAGGTTGAGATGTATGCATTTATCTTAACTGCTGCTCCCACTGCTCAATCAATCTCACTCTCCCCAGGACTCAATACAATCTGTGTAAGCTCTGTGTAGAGCCTACATGGAATGTATCCATGGACACAGCCATGGTTCCTTCTCAGAAGTGTGCTATACATATTTATTATGGAGCACTACCGAGGGAGATCACAGTAACACGGATACTGAATCTATGCAAGACAGACTTTACAGGCTGTCCCTTAATTGTGGACTGTCCAAAAAAATTCTGGATAGCTGTTAATCACAGCACAATACCTTTCAGCCCATTAACCTGCACCAAAAGGTGAACAAGACATTTTACTTCATTAAATTGCAAATTTAATTTTTTTTTAACATTTATGTGCTTGTTTGCATGGTGTGGCACGTTGCTTAGCTATGCCAATCTTTGCTCACATATACAGCAGACATCCGCTAGACATCTAAAAATAGAAACCGGATGTATTCAAATTTCATATTTTTTTCCATGTGCTTATTTGAGCAGTGCTGCACATTGCTTAGCTATGCCAAGCATTTGTCTCCTCCTTATTTCAGGTTTTATCCTGATTTCTTGAGTTAGGAGATTGAGATGTATGCATTCATCTTAACTGCTGCTGCCACTGCTCGATCTTTTTCACATAAATACACTTCCACTTTCATGCATGCAAGCACACACATATTCACACATGTAGACAGAAACACACACACACACACACACACACACACACACATTTTCTTTCTTTTATTTTCTTAATGTTTCTTTTAATTTTACATTTGCTAAACAGCAAAACACTGCTTAGTGAGTGTAAAATGGTGGCTCAATCAATCTCACTCTCACTTTTATGCACACATGCACCCACACACAGACATAAACACAAACAAGCTTTTCTATTTTTTTTTTTTAATTTTACACTCACTAAACAGCAAACATGCTGCTCAGTGATCATACAATAATGGCATAATGGTGAACATTAGCTTTGTTACAGCCTGAGCTTCACGGCAGCTTAAGATACTCCTGTGAAGTGGAAGACTCATTTTTGAGTGAGCATTACCTGTACATTAACACCCTGCTTGAGAATGTTGTTCTCCAATCATAGTGACAATGTACAAGTCAACAGTTGTCTAAAATTAAGTAATGTACCCAGTTTCCTGGCATTTGCATTTGTGCTGATAAGTCAGGAATCATTTGAATTCTGAGCTGAACTTTGGGTAGCTAGTGTGGTAGGTGAGATAGCAAAGGAGAAAGACTTACAGAGTTTAGGGTAACTATGATCTGCACAATGCTGCTTTGTGGCAGGGATAGGTAGTGAAGGTTCACCAACAGAGTGGCTTCTCATGCTGTATATTGGACTGATTGTAATGAGCTTCATTATGACAGGAAATGGAGTGTCTTGATGGAGTAGTTTGTTAATTAGGGAAACAATTACAAGGTTGGCTCTGGTTTACATGGGAGGACATTTTTCTTTGGCTAACATGAGGCACTGGTGTTCATTACAGGAGGAATTTGCAATGAAATAGCAAATTTTCTAAGGTGGGCAGGGCAGTTGAGTTTTTGTTTGAAATGCTGGCAAATAAAGGTAGAGAACGGTAGATCATATTTGAATTGAGCAAGTAACACAACTTGGTCTTAGGCTGCTCAGGCAGCAGATGAGAGGCAATGTAAGAATTTTTTGTCCAAAATAAGAGGTAATTGATTTTGGATCTCAGCTTTAACCATGCTCTTGATAGTTGAGGGTCTGTTGTAGCCAAATTTCTTTCTAAAGGAGGGAGTAGTTTCCATATGAGCATTATTAATATCAAAAAGTTGAGTGAAAAGGGGTAGTAGAGTGTTATTTTAGAACCAAAGATCATACATTTGGTTTTCTTAGGGTTTAGAAGAAGTATTTTGTTGACAAACAATAATATAGAGTTGTCAGGCATACCAATGGCTTTTGTAAGAGCAATGCACATAGCACCAGCAAGGTTTCCTTTGTCCATTTGGGTAAGTATATCATATACATTCCTCTCATCCTTTCAGTGTAAAAAAGCTGGGCACAGCCTAAAATAATGGGTGACAAAGGCCCAAAAATAGGAATAGATTTTAAACAGCTCTTATAAACTTAGAAAGTTGCTAGAATAATAGCATTTGTGTTAGTATGCTTTTTCTGAAGGCTATCAAGCCTGAAGCTCAAATACAAGTCATTATTTAGGGCCTTCAATCCTCAGTGATTTGCCAGAAAACTACACGTTTTATAAGGAGCAGACCAAACAGTCCAGGTAAAAATCTTGACATTTTGTGAAAATCTGAATAGTGGAGAGGTATGATCATAAAATTGCATTGTTTGCTGAAGAGTAATTGGTACTTATGCAAGAAGGTAGTAAGCTAAAATTATATCAGCTTTTCCAGTATTTTACCGAGTATAGAGAGTATTCAGATGGGTCTGAAGTGTCTGGTATAAATAGATTTAAGATCCTTGGAAGATCCTTGGAACAAGTCTCGCAAAGGCAGACTTCCTTACTAAGAGTAAGGCTGAGGTTATCGATTTGTGTCAGGGGAATAGAACTAAAATCTCTGAAGTGGTACAGAAAAAAAGGATAAAGGTTATTGGGAACAATAGGTGAGGGAATTATTCAAGTAAAGATGCTTTCTGTCTTAACTTTGGTGAAGTAGAAGGGAGGAAGATAGGTGGGTATGCTTTACTGTGAGTGACTGCGCAGGAAGCGTGGTGAGCAGTAGGTAGGTTGTAGAATTATTTTAGAATGTGTGAGGGGGAAAGGTTAACTTTTTTAGCAGTGGATCAGTTCTTGTGAGGATGACTTATTGGGTGGATGTCTGCTGGCAATATTATTTAATCATTACCAAACCAGCTTGAGTGAATGTGGGATAGAGGTTTATTTTATTTTAAAGTCTTTGTTTTTATGTCTGTGAATGGCTTGCTTGGTGTGATTGTGTAATTTAGTGTACTGGTTAGTGGACAAGGAGTTGCTTTTATAATCTTTCAGTGTATCATCACACAGTTGAATAAAGGCATTCAGGTCTTTTGTAAGACAGTTAGTTGAATTATATTTGAAACGACTAGAGATAAAAGGAAAAGGGAGTTCTGTAGGGAGAGTAAATACTGTGCAAACTGGTTGGCAGCTAAGCTGAGATTTGCAAAAAAAATGGGTGTGGTACTCAGTGGTGGTCTGGAAGCATTTACACAAGTTCATTTGTTCTTATTAAGTTGAAGACCCATATATAGCCTAAACATGCACTCAGAGCATATAATAATTGCATTTACAACCTACTCAGTGAGGGTCAAACTGTTAATTACAGATATAAATTTATGGATGTCCATCCAATTGTCAAGGAAGAAATTGAAGGAAGACAAGGTTCTACATTGCTTGAGAAGCAAGGGAAGTTTATTCCATAGGTAACCAATTCTTTGACTGAGGAAATTGTCTCTCCAAGGGCACTAGTTTATGTTGCAATGAAGGTTGAGGTTTTTACATCTTAGCACCATAAAAATTACAAAGTAGATAGGTTGAGAGACCATTTGTGCCTTGCTAATCCCTACCCTCAAGTCACTCATTCCACTTCTAGAAGAGTGAAGCAGGTCAGACAATGAATGAATCTGCAGCTGCCAATCCAGTAAGCAAGGTTCATGTTGAATGACTAAAGTATATCTCTCTGTTTTACATGCAAGAACAATTTGTTCCAGAGATAGGGTAAATACTGAGTAATATACCTGTTCCTAGAGAGCATTTCATTTAAAGATTGGCGGAGATTTAAATTGTTAGTCTGAGTGTTTGTGAAGCTGTTTGCATTGTTAGAATTCAATTGGTTAAGGATGGTTGGGTCCTAAATGGCATGGAATGCATGATATAGATCTCCAAGTAACAGCCTATAAGAAACTGTGTATAAGGACAGGGTTTCAAGAGAGGCTTGGTAGCTAGGGGTCTATGGAATATTAAAATTTTTAGTAGGGAACTTCTAGGGTCTTTCTAGCTGTATGATATGTCTGGATAGGCATATGATAAAGGAGACATTGCACTCTATAATTAGCCTAATGAGAGCAGAGTACAGAAGGAGAATAATTTCTTTTAACCTTGATGAGATGCTTTTAATAGTCTGTTGTGCTAAACAGAGCAAAATTAAAACATTATGAGCAAAGAGCAATAAATAACATTTAACTTTTTATTGTGGTCTCCATTTTCTTCATGGGAATAGGAAGATGCTACAAAGACAGATTTGTAAATTAAAATACAAAGTAAGAGTACCAAGTTAATTATTACATGCTATTTAACTCTTATTTTCTAATGAGCTTTGTTTATCCTACCACACAAAATGGTAGGTTAGTTGGAAAGGGTTGCTGTAAAGTGGGTATTTTTGTCCTCTTGTGCTAGAACAGGATTTCCTGACTTCTGATGCAACATGATGGTTGAAGGAGAGGAAGTGGTCAAGATCCCTAACAACTGTGTCTGTTTGCAGTGGATAGTGGCTAAGCTGTAAGTTTCAGATAAGAGTTCTTTACCAAATGTGACAATCTTGAACGTTTTTGCATTTTTGTTTAGCCCTTTTCAGCATACCATTGCAATTTATGGATTAGTTCTTGCTGTAGGTATTCAATGTCCACTAGCCTCTCAAATTCTTAGCACAAGAAATTTGGATAAAGCCAAAAATTATGGGGATACAAAAACCCAAACATAGGGACAGATTTTTAAATATTGTTTTTATAAACTTAGAAAGTTGCTAGGATAACAAGCTTTGTGTTAGCATGCATTTTCTGAAGGATATGAAGTCTAAAATTAAATGTCTGCCATTATTTACTGACTTCATTCCCCAGTTATTTGCCAGAAAACCACACATTTTATGAGGAACAGACTAAGAATATCAAGTAAAAATTACAACATTTGGCAAAAACCGTGACAGTTGAAAGATATGCATGCCCATGTGATCAGACAGTGATACCCAGCTTACAGTCATTGATAACCTTAGCCATAAGTCTGGGTATATTGTTTGGAAGTCTGAGATGTGCATCTCAGAAAAAGAAAGGAGTACCAACACTTTGCCCTGATGTATAGTATTAGTTACTTTCTTACTTTCCGCTGATAAGATTTATTTTTTCAGTTGTTTGCTTTCCAGCTTATCATGCAATGAGTTACAATTAGGTCTCTTTATTTACAATATTATCATAGTTAGTAGATGGTGTTAAATGCCTTGGCCAAATCCAGATAGACAGTCTAGGCCAAGTGATCACAATCCACAGCATCATGGCCTTCTCAATGAAGTTGACTAATTTAAATAGACATGAAATCCCCTTGACAAAAAACAAATTGTTGAGGGTCTAGTTGTAAGAGAATTTTGATATCATAGTTTATGAAGTTTGATATAATGCATTTTGTGTTTGCAAATTAGGCTGTTTATGATCTTAAGTCAACAGATCACAGGCACTGTGGTAGGGCCTTCATTATGATGTGGCATTACCAAAGCAATTCTGCACACTTCAGAAGAACACTTGGGGCATACTCTGTCGCTAACTTTAAGTTAAACAAATTCTGGAGATGATCCACTAGGACACATTTGGTGGTAAATATTAAGGGTCCAGATTCATAGTCTTGGCCCACAGAAGTAGTAGTTTTTTTTATTTTTGGAAACACATTTAGAACATGGTCCTTCATGCTGTTAGTGGGTATAAGGCCTCAAGGATTTGTAAAATTATAATGTTGTTTCTTGGGTAAAGTTGGCACTTCGTATTTCTATAAGTATATAATCGCTATTTCCTTATTGTATGAATAGGTGATGTTATTTTGGATTAGTTCATAACACTGTTGGGTCTAACTTTTTGATATAATTATATAAGTTTTATTAGCTCTACCTGGCTTCAGATACAAGTTTTTCAGTTCACACTTTCTCTGGGATTCAGCAAGCAGCCATGCAGGAATAAGTTATTCCTGCATGGCAGGGACCATTCCTGTTCAGCACGGCAGAGCACCATGCATATGTATGAAGGCACGCTGCTGTGCTGTAAAACGAACATGGTTCCATGTACAATCACAGGGGGTGTGTCTGAGAGCCGAGCTCTCACAATATACATGCCCCCTGCACTCCAGAATTGGCTTTTGGCAATTTAAAATGAGTGAGAATGCTCATAACACCCCCAACCTGTCAGGATAACAAATCTGGTCAAAGCCATAAGAGACAATCATCCCTACCAAGACAAATGTTGTCAGAATAACACATGTAGCATAAGCACATAGCGTACACATCCCGACCCATCATAGTAATGAATGTGGACAAAGCCAAAAGGGACAATCGTCCCACAAAAGGTGAAAGTTGATAGAATAACAGGTTCAGCATTAATATGGATATTCTGAAGGGTACAAATAAAATAACACAACAAAAATATTTTTTGAACATGCAATAAAGTTTAAGCATAGCTGCATGGGTGTGCCTGTTGCTTAGCTACACTTAGACTAGCTTAAACAGCACAAGAAGTTATTTAGCAAGAGACATCCAGCATCAGCATATTGCAATAGTGTAGTAGTTAGAGCATATGCTTTACAAACAAAAATTCCTGGCTCAAGTCCCACTATAACCAATTTGCATTTTACATGTGAAAGCAGTACATAAACATTTTTTTTTTATAATTAGCTTTTGTTAACCAGAGTACTGTAGTGGGTCCAGATGTTAGGTGTCAGTTTAATAAAGTTGTGAAACCCCCATATAAACACAAGTGCCCCATACAGTATAGTCACAAATGAATAAATGTAATGAAAGCACATTGGGGGATGTCAGGGACAGTAAACAAATTTATAATATGTAATGAATGATGAATCAATCCCACACAGCAGATAGTCTATAAAATAAAAAAAATAAGCAATGCTAAGCATTGCACAGCTCTGCTTACCAGGTGTAAGCATTGTGTAAATATGACCCACTGGTAAGCAGTGCTGAATCTGCCCCTTTAAGCACTGCCAACCTTAGGTAAGCAGGATTGCCCATAGCTTAGCTTAGCTCGGCATATGCAAAACCATCCAATCACAGCAAAGGGTGGAAAATCGGCCGTATTTAAACCCCACAGGTGGGAATACAGCTCATAACTGGTTGTAGCTTCCCACTATAGGCAGTATGGCAAAAGTTGGTGAGGGCATGCGCTTCCGTGTGCAGCACTGGGGCATACAGGTATCCAAGGTCATGGTATGACTCTTGGTATAAAACCATGATGAGAGACTGTTGCAGAGCCAGTACCAGGGCTTCCAATATAAAGTTGAAGCCTGGGACCATCTCGCCCATGATCTCACCAGTGCCACTGGTATCCCTCAGATTGCTGAGCAGGTCCGGCACCACTATGCCGACTTGAAGCAGAGAAAGAGGGAGCTCTTGGATGAGTGGGTCCAAGAAGCAAGGCAGAGTGGTGATGTCCCAACAGTGTGTAAGTAGTCATACCAGTAACTGTTTACTAATGTCTAACCTGTGTATGTGATGGATAGGTATGCATAAATATTTTTCTATTTCCCTTACAGCCACAGCTGAGCAGGCGGTAAATCAAGAAGTCCATACAAGTAGGTTACAAAGGCTACGTCGCGAGGCTGGTGAGTAACAATCCTGCTTGTAGTAGTCATACCAAATTAATATTAAGTAGTAGAAAGTCACCTGGCAGTATACAAACGGTG
>NC_056734.1:254054105-254084105 GCF_019279795.1 Protopterus annectens
CCTGGGTTTAGCAGTGCTAACTACCTTGCCAGTGAGACCATTCTGTTACAGATGATTTTCACACAGCACATGCATCATTGGGCTGGATAGGGTAATCATTTACCTGTATGGTTGATGTTGACAGCAGTCCTCATACAGTGGACCTTGGGACATGTACTGGGGGTACCATGGTGTAAAGACAGTATACCCAGCACCCACATCCCACATTGGATATTGTACTCACTGAAACCCATGATAATGCTCTGACATACCCACAACCACACACTGACCAGGACTGCAATACAACCCCTTGTCTATCTAATCAGTGCTACTACAGGGATATGCATTTATTGCACATGCCACAGGGATAGTAGGGTGAGGGTTTGCCTTGGCTCTCCTAATGTCAGCAACATCACTATCCCTTATAATGTATGGCAAGGTTTATTGTATTTAGAGAATGTGGCCTCAGAATGCTGTCTCCTACAAATATACACACTCACACACATGCACACACTTGCCAGGACTCAGAGGGTAACCCATGCCTATCTACCCATTTGTAGAACAGTGCTATGCTGGTACTGCAAGTTCCAGGTAGACCATAGGGTGAGGAGTGTGACAAGGTACATTTAACATCAATTACAGCAGCCATTTCTAAGTATGGCAACAGGGGTGTAGTGGGTGAGATGGTCCTCAGGGTATTCTCAACTACAGGTTTTCAAGCACACAAACACCGTTATTCTCAGTAATGCACACTGACACATTTGTCAGTACTGGGGTCCATAGGTGCAGGTTTTCATAGGTGTGTACCAGGCAAATGTCCATGGAGAGATGAGAAGAGTAAGGCATGTTGGTACACTGGTATCATGCCACCTGACATTTGTCAGCAGGCCATCTATCAACTAATGCCACTTGAGTGATTCCCCAGGGTGACAGTTAAGTTCAACATCCAATCATCTGGTTTTCTCTTGCAGAGGGCTAGTGAGGTGCCACAATTGACACGTATGCGACACATATTACATAACCTGGCCAGTGTCTGGGTTAGAGACCTGTACTCAACCATGTTCTGTTGACTGTGGTAGTCTGGTTGAGGTATCCATGGCATGTGGCGCATACAGGGTGGGGTTTCCTAGCTGTGGCATTCATAACACAGCTGGCAGACATGTCAGTGTCAGTTAATCATAGATTGTCTGTAAGCAGCCAAGATGGATGCCTGACATCTGCACATCTGTACAGAGGACAGACAGAAATCAGCTACCCAACAGGTTATGCATTAGGATGAATGTTTTGATAGACAGACGTCTGACACTGATAGGTATGCCATTACTACATGACAGCAGCCCTCAATGACAAGTCCTAAACGCATAGTAGTCTACAGTTAATATCCACATATCAGATCAATATCCAGTAGCAGATACTTAATAACATCCAGCTCACACACCAAGAACATGCTACTCAGTACTCAGAGTCCATCTTTGCATGCAGGGGTGTATGCTTCCAGTACTACAATTTGCAATCTACTCTTACTTGGAAAAGCACTGTTAAAAGTAGTAAAGTAATAATACAATACATGCATATGTGACTACATATAACCTGGGATACTACCCATGTATGAAACACATACAAAGAGAAAAGATTGCTGTACTAGCCATGTATACTCAGGTGTCCCATACAGTATACTCACACCCCTTGCTACTGTAATGACAGCACACAGAAGCATGTTATGTACATGGAATGAAATACACTTATTAAAGATGTCATTACCCTGCTATTTTATCCAACTGGAATGTGATCACTGGTTACCAGGGCTGACCTATGCTTACCAGGTGTAAGCATTGCTTAAATGTAAATGCTTAGCACATTTATGCACTGGTAAGTGAAGACCACACAGTGTAAGTGGTTATTTGTTTAACACTACTTTAGCAGTGTTTACCATCATGCAAACTCACGCAAACCTGCTCAAAACTGCCTTAACCACTCTGCATCCAACAGTCTTTGTAATGCCTAGCAACAAAATAAACAGCCCTTTCAGGTTTTGAACCGAGGATCCCTGTACACTATAGTCACAGCAGTTAAATGCTAAGCCATCAGAGCTGTAAAAATGTCTGTAGTTTTTCAAATATATCATTCAGTACACATACTGAATAGCAGTGAACAACTGCTTTGACTACTACAATTGTTTAGTACATGTAAGTGAAAATAGTGTTGAATCTGTCATGTTTTTATATTTAAATATACACATATCAGATAAATATGGTAGGATACATCTGGGAAGGCATATACAACACTCATGTTTACACATAAGGATATGGATATATATATATATATATATATATATATATATATATATATATATATGTAGATATATGTATACATGTACATACACACACACGCACACACACACACACACACACACACACACACACACATATATATATATATATATATATATATATATATATATATATATATATATGGATCTAGGACCATTGAACGAAAGTTCAATAGTCCGAATTCACAATCACCTAACACACTTTAATGAAAGCACTTTCACCAAAAAAGTGCTTTTGTTAAAGTGTGTTAAAAAAACAATAAATCTAATTTTATGTAGGGGGCCAAGCCCCCCTGCAGCCCCCCATGTAGAGGGCTGTGCCCCCCCCCCATCCCCACACTTTAATATTCTCACTCTGAGATAGCAGTACAGTGAGGAAAAAGGAATGTTCCCTTATCTGCACAGTAGTACTATCTCTGCAACAGTCATTCCCCCACAACTCCCTCTAGCTGCAGGTATACTTCTGCGAAAGTGATTTTTCGGTAAAAAGTACTTTCACAAAAGTATGCCCGGCTGCTTGTGCTTCGGTGAAAAGCATCGGTACCGATCTCATATATATATATATATATATATATATATATATATATATATATATATATATATATGTATATATAAAAACATATGCCCATAACATGTACTGGAGTCATACCTCAGCACCATAAGTCACAACCTCTTAGTGCAAGGGAATGTTATGTAAGTATTGCAGGTATAAATTAACAATGTTGCTACAGTAACAGGGGTTGTGTCAACAGACATGTTGAGTAGGAAGTCACTTCTGTTACTGACATGTACGCCATCAGTTACTGACAGATATAATAAGATCATCATAGTGAAGTACCACACAAATCACAGTAATGATCCTATGGAATACAGCAGAGATATGACCAATAAATGTGGACAGTCTGACACAATCTGGTCAGTCCAGAGGTATACACAGAACTCCTTAGTGCAAGATGACGTGTGGACCAATCCTGACAAAGGGGATGTTTACAGTCATGAACATGGGGATATCACACAAATACTGGAATAGATAAGCTCACACAGCTGATGCATTCACAGCCTCATGTCTCTCCTAATGCATATTAACAAGAGGAGCAGGGTCCCAAGCCCACATACTTCCCACTAGTTAGTGACATACATCTTCACAGCATTCCACTGCTTTTTCAGAAATACACAACACATATGGTGGCCAGGTAACAGTACATCTGACAACTATCTGGACATAACATCACACTAGGTAAATACACTATACTGCCAGACATGTCACAAAGCACGGTGTAAACTACTGGCAGACTGCCAAAACACTGACCCAAGTTTCCTATGGGGAATACACATGTACTTGCAAATATAGCAGGCACTACAGGTATGTAACAGCATGGAGTAACAGACAGCAATGTGAAAGTGCATACCCACAACCAATCTAAACACAGTCACAGTCACATTATGTTAAACCTAATTAATAGTAAAGTATATGGACTGTGTGAACAAAACCATCCTCATATTTACCACTTACACACTAACCCTACGTATACTGGCCCAATACACAGTGTAGTCTGATGCCTGACTGTGGCATGGGACATGTCTCAGTCTGGCCCTAGAAACATATACACTGATAGGGTACCAGAAACTGGAGCAGCATGCAACATCAGATAGAACAGGACCAAGAACACTGACATCTACCACAGTCTGTACTCAGGGCATGTAATATATTCGCAATACACTGCTACACAATACTGACACTCTGTCAACAATCACCATAAGTACACAGACCTCACTACTGTACAGACTCCAACACAATGTCCAGGTTTTGTCTTCAAATATAAGGCCTACTATACATAACATGTCTAGAAGTCTCATATCTCACTGGCTTGTTATCAGGTATGATGTCGGTAAATAATGATATACTGTACATATGCACCTCTTACTGCATGACATATGGACAAAGGGTGACAGACTGGGGGACAGAGACAAAAACACAGGGCCACTATTGACATATTGCTGTGATAAACTGAGAAAATTCCTTGTGTAACAGGGTTTGTTGTGACATATCTTTAGTCAGTAACTCACATGGATGTCACCATGTACTGACTGCAATCATCAGAGTATGCTATTGCATTTCTAAAGATAGGAAAAATGTGAGCAACATACCACATGTAAGATTCCAAACTCTGGCCAGTCTGCAGATAGCCCTATGGGTGAGAGTTTCCTCAACCACATAACACTGTCATGCCAGACTTTAAATCATGTAGAATAGCCATATCCACACAAACCCTGTTAAAACAACATTACTTCAAATGTAGAACAGCAATACTTACATTATGTCCCCATGTCTGGAACATCCCCCTCCTATTTGTTGGGCTGTGTCCACAGTGTATGTTGTAAGAGGTATTTCCAACTACCCTCTGTGATGCTGTTTGTCAGACACCCACATGAAGTTCTGCTCACAGTGAAGTAAAAGGGCCAACACCTACATGAAGTGCTTAGTTATTGGAGTGTGTCTCCATGTAAATGGCTATAGGAATGATACCACAGCAGTTCCACATACAATTAGCAAGTGGGGACTGCAATTCATGCATAGGCCATCAGCTGATCATGAGCATTACTTACAAAACCCTTGCTGCTGCCTATGCTAAACAGATGTACTTTTCCACATCCACGAGAGAGGGAGAGAAAGAGAGAGAGAGAGACAAAGGCAAAGTAAAAAAGGAAGGGAGTAAGAGAGTAAGAGCCAAGCGTGTCTGTTTATGATTCATGGGTGGAGAGTGGTATCTGGGTATTATAACGGTTGCCTATATTGTTTACTAATCCATATTGTCACATAATAATTTCACATGGCTGTACACATTTATGGCTGAGGATTGTCTACAACAACCTCTACAGTGTTTGAAAACTGTTGGCCTTGTAATGTGAACATTGGGACATATAGGTCCTCAATATAATGATGTAGCAAAACCCACACTGCAATGGATCCTATCATTACACAATCACCCCAACAGGACACTGATGATACACATACAAACACACACTTACCAGTACTGAGTTTCAAGCCCCTACCTGACTATGCATTACTATTATAGTGTTATACAATTATTGCATGCACCACAGAGCTTACATGTGGGAGAGCTGTCCAAAGGTATCTTTGAAGGTGAGTGACATTAGCAACAGTGCTAAAGCATGGATAAGGGAAGTGTAGTAAGTGTAAATGTCCACAAAACTAGGTGTCAACAAAGACACACACATACATACACACACACACGCACACTTTCGCAGAGAAACACGCACATTATCACAGTTGGCAGGAACTGGATTCAAACTCCTACCTAACTAGTTTGTTATATTACACAGTTATTGCAAGTGCCACAGAGCTTATAGGACTGACACATGGCCAAAGGTTATTTCAAGGTGAATGACATCACCAGGCATGCTAAAGTAGGGCAATGTGAGGTGTAGTGAGTGTGAATGGCTTCAAAATCATTCATCTCCACATGCATGCACACACACACACACACACACACACACACACACACACACACACACACACACACACACGCACACACACACATTTGCCAGTACTGAGATGCATAGGTTCATTGCTTAACAGGTGTGTAGTAGGTGAATGGGCCTGAAGGCTGTACAAGGCTAGTTAAAGGGAATACCCTGGCATCAGGCCACATGACAATAGTCTCCAGTGTGGCTCAGGGGTGTAATCCCTGGAGTGGTCCCCAGGGGTGGGTATTGCATTCACCATCCACTCATCTGAGTTACTGTTGTGGGTAGCCAGTAATGTGCACTGCTTCCCATGTATGTGATCTATATTCCATAACATGGAGAGTGTGTGGGTTGTGCACATGTCCCACACGCATGTTCCTTGACATGTATAAGTGTACTTGAGGTCTCTGGGGCATGTTGTGTGGACAGATTGTTATCTTCTGATGTAGAATTCCTGACCTCATTTGGTGAGACCTGGCTATGTAACTGAGGTTGTGCTTGCACCTACATTGACAGCATGATGCAGGTATTCAATAGAGTCAGTGGCATCTGTCCATACAGGGCATGTGTATAAGGCATGGTATTCCCTTTGGGGGTTACGTTTGCAGACTCTACAGTTGTTGCAGGCGTCCAGTGGGGAACATAGCAAAAGGGCCACTGTAAGCATTTATTTGCCTACTGCAGGGATGGAACAGGGTGCCATGTCCTTTTACTTGCTGGATAACACACAGTCAGGAGATGTAACACATCAAAGTACTTGTGATCAACAGGCATGTAGTCCACTACAATCACACCATGGTTACTATCTGTGAGGCAATATGCAAGGAACTACCAATATAATGTTTGTTGCCTAGCCAAGTATGTTTGTGTAGGAGACATGGGTGGAGAGTGTTCTCTGAGTAATAGAAGGATTACCTATATTTTTCACCAATCCATAATGTCACATGTAAGGCTATGTATTGTCTACACCAGCCTCTCTGGTGTTTGACATCTGTTGTCCTTGTAAGGTGGACATTGTGACATATACTAAGTCCTTAAAATAATAATTTAACAAAATCCACCCTAGAATGGGTCCTGTTATTACACAATCACAGTAACTTCCACACAGGGTACTGATAACAGACACACACACACACACACACACACACACACACACACACACACACACACACACACACTTGTCAGCACTGAGATTCAAATCCCTACTTAGTTATGTATTGTTACTACAGTGTACCACATTTATCACACTAGCTACGGATCTTATATAATGGATGTCCCAAGGTACTCCTAAGGTGAAGAACATTGCCAGTCCTTGTAAATACTGGCATTGGGTGATGTAGTGGGTGAGAGATCCAAAAAAAATAACTTTACCCTACACACACAGTTATATTTGCCAGGGGTGAGGTTCAAACCTATATCTAACAATCTTTATGGACAATTAAGTTACGCATTTACCCCATGCACCACTGACCTTCCATGGTTTAGTGTTGGCAACAGGTACTTCTAAGGTGGATGATATCTACAGGACTGTTAAAGTCAGGTTCTGAGATGTGTACTGGGTATAAATGGGGCCAAAATCTTTAAAGAACAGATATACATATGTACACACACAAACACTTGCCACAGATGAGATTCAAACCCATACCTATGTAGTTACTGCTACTACATTGTTCCACATATATGGCATGCGCCATGGAGATTACATGGTATAGAGCTCTCCACAGGTATCTTTGAAGGTGACTAACATCAGCAGCAGTGCTAAAGGAGGGGTAAGAGGAGAGTAGTAAGTGTGAATGTACATAAAATCAGGTATCCTTAAAGACACACACACTCTCTCACTCAAACACATATGGTTTCACATTTGCCATCTTGTGGATTAGAACTCCTACTTAACTAGTATGCTACATTTTAGTATTACGCAGTTATCGCAAGTGCCACAGAGCTTATATGGGCAAGAGCTCTCCACAAGTATCTTTGAAGGTGACTAACATCAACAGCAGTGCGAAAGGAGCAGAAAGGGGAGAGTAGTAACCGTGAATGTCCTTAAAATCAGGTATCACCAAAGACACACACTCTCTCTCACACAAACAGTTTCACAGTGGCCATGTCTGGGATTAGAACTCCTATCTAACCAGCATGCTACACTACAGTATTATGCAGTTATTACAAGTGCCACAGGGCTTATATGTTGGAAAGTTTTTCACAGGTATCTGTGAAGGTGACTAACATCAGCAGCAGTGCTAAAAGAGGAGTAAGGGGAGAGTATTAAGTGTGAATATCCATAAAATCAGGTATCATCAAACACACACATATTTGCCATGTGGGGATTAGAACTCATACCTAATTAGCATGCAACACTATAGCATTATGCAGGTATCACAAGCGCCATGGATCTTATCCATAGGTGAGTTCTCCACAGGTATCTTTGAAGGTGACTAACATCAGCAGCAGTGCTAAAGGAGGGGTAACGGGAGAGTAGTAAGAGTGAATGTCCATAAAATCAAGTATCATCAAAGACACACACACGCTCTCACACAAACGCACACAGTTCCACAGTTACTATCTCTGGCATTAGAACCTTACCTAACTAGTATGCTACACTATAGTATTACAAAGTTACCACAAGTGCCACAGAGCTCGTGGGACTGGCACTTGTCCAAAGGGTTACTTCAAGATGAGTGACATCACCAGGCTTGCTAAAGTAGGGCAATGGGAGGTGTAGTAATTGTAAATGGCCTCAAAATCATTCATTTACACACACACACAAAGTTTCACAGTTGCCATGTCTGTGATTAGAACTCCTACCTAACTAGTGTGCTACACTACAGTATTACGCAGTTATCACACACACCACAGAGCTTATTGGGCTGGCATTTATCCAAAGAGTTATTTCAAAGTGACTGACATCAGCAGACTTGCTAAAGTAAGACAATGTGAGGTGTAGTGACTGTGAATGGCCTCAGAATCATTCATCTCCAAACACACACACACACACACACACACACACACACACACACACACACACACACACACGCACACACACACACACACACACACACACACACACACACACACACACACACACACACAGTTACCATGTGTTAGGGATAAAAACTCCTAACTATTTATCTACACTACACTATTACACACATATCACAAGCACCATGCAGCTTATAGGGGTGAGATTTGGCCAGAGAGTTATTTCAAGGTGACTGACATCAGCAGGAGTGCTAACATGGGCAATAGGGAGTGCAGTGTGTGTGAATGGGCCATAAACCATTCCTCTGGAAACACACACACACACTCAGTCACACACAGCTTTACATTTGACAGGACTAGGTATACAAATGCTAGATGAATACTGATTTGTACTATCGTGTTACACAGTTATCACAAGCACCACAGACACTATAGGATTGAGGGTTACCAAAAGCAATTTCTATAGTGATTGACATCAGCACATCATGTGATATTAGCCAATTGGATGTGTGGTGGGTGGGACAGGCCTCATGATGAAAATCTCTCTGTCACTGTCTGTCTCTCCCTTCCCCACATCTGTGTGTGTGTATGTCTGACATATTATAGTGTGCTGGCCTTGTATATGTGTGAGTATTCCTATCCAATATGCATGCAAAGCATGAATGATGTACAATGTGGTGTATGGCCCAGACATCTGTGACTGACAGATATGTACACTCCACTGTGTTGTCAGACATGACCTTCATTTCTCTAAGTGTAGGAGCATGCTCAGTATGATCTTCTGTACTGAGTGTGTGAATCCATTCTAAGTAGGTTGTACTCCAGTCCAGGATTTGGTGTTCTATACCTGCAGCTAACAACCTGTTTCTGCAGGATATCTGTAGATAGGTTGACAATATGGAGTCACAATGTGCGAAAGATAGTGGGATACAGTAACTATTGTGTCTGTGCTGCTTGTGTTACATGGTTGGTGTTGGCAGAGATATTCAGACATATGTACTGTTTTACACTGTAATGCATTATGTCATCAACTACTGACAGATATACTTATTTGCTCACAGTTATTTCCTGGGAAATACAAGATGAATGAAGCTGTGTCCAGTATTGTGGTCTGCAGCCTATATATTCTTGCACACTGATGCCATTCTGGAGGGGTAGCTGCAGACACTTGCTGATGGTTCTGTGTAAACGTTCCAGCACCTTGGTACTGTGGTGGCTGAGGATCCCCTGCTTGTACATATATTGACATAACAGAATGGCCATATCCTGCTGTGGCCATAGATCTCAGCTATACAGATTCACCCAGGATACCCAGAGACAGGGCTCAGATATCTGGTCAGTTTCCCTTCATATTGTGGTTTACAAGCAGGTTTGTAGCCACCCATTACTGGGTTTGCAGCAGGGGTATTATGGCACACATCAGAGTTTCAGACTTCACACACTCCATGAAGTCCATGCTTCTACACCCCCCTCCACTCTGTTATTCAATCCTCTTCCTAACATTACCCAAGCAATATCTGAGAAGTATAGAAGTATCCCTACAGTTGTGCCTTAATCCCAATGGTATTTAAGGGTTGGTCCACAGTTCATGCAGTAGGACATGGTGGGCATGCTACTGGAATTTGTCAACATGGCCTTGCATTTGTGTTCTGTTGACTGTGCTATGCTGTTAGTTGGAACCCCATGAGATAACATACATTGGCAGTACGGGTGAGGCACAGGCCTTTGACAGAGGAATGTAGGGCATTTGTTAGTGATGCAGGCCATCTGTAGCAGGCCAGTGCATTCTGTCACTCCTACAGTCCCCGGCTATGAGCCACTGGATTCCCCTGAGGTGACAGAGTAAGTGTGAGAGGTGTTAATGGCAATAGTTCCTGTCCATATTAATCCATTGGTCTGGATGCTGGCAGGGTGCTGCTTACAGCTTGGAACACACCTGCATGGGACACCTCTTCAGCATGCTGCATTCTGTGTGTATTCCCATACAGAAGTGGGGGTCATACTGTACTCATTCCCAACAGCAGGGATATGACCTGTGATAAACCTGCAGCTGAATGGCGGGTGACCTGAGTGCATGTGCGATATGAAAGCTTCTTGCAGCTGACTCACAGATATACCTGGGACATTCCCCTTATGCTGCCTTGTGTGGGCACATAGGCAGTCTCTCATTACTTCATAACTGTGCCTTTTGTGGTCTGCCAGTACTCTCTCTAGGGTACTTCCACCTGTGTACTGTGTGTATGTCTGGGCCCACATTCATGGCATGTCCATCTTTCAGACGGTGACAGATATTGACATCTGGACATTGAGTATGGACAACTGCTGACATGGGTATTGCTGAGATGCATTGTGGTTGGCACTGCAGTTGTCAGAACATGGCCCTGTCATCAACAGTACTAGCCATAGGCCACTGAGACACAACCCTCCATGCCTACATGCTGACCACTTCCAGACAGTATTGAACACACAGCAGCCTAAAACACAGACCCTTGCATATTGTGCACATGCAACAATCTATCCTGTAAATTGGGCCAGCTCAGGTAATCTGTGCTCCACTGTTATTAAACCCACACGTACATGTTACTGCATTTCTCCATAGGATTGTGGGGGGGGGGGGCACACCTGACAACTGTAAGCATTTGCTATGACTGTACTGGCATTTCAGGTACTCTGCTGGCTTCCATTTTGTTTTGTATTCTGACCTATCATGCAGACTAGAGGCATATCCGTGTAGTACAGATTTTAGGTTTTATTGACCTACATTTCAGTTTCAGACTTCTTACCCTTCAGACTAACATACAACTGCCAGACCTGTTGTAGTCTGTCTGTCTAGGTCTGGAGGGGGGCTGTTCACCATTGTCATCAGTTGGAGGCCTTAGCACAGCATTTCTTTATGGTCATCTACACCTGTCCTGCTGGCTGAGGCTGGTGTTGGGTATGTGAGCCTCATTGACATGCATGTGTGTGTCCTATGGACACACATTTGGACCACCACATGTACTGCAGTGGGATTTGTCACCTTGCCTAGTACTGCCTACCTTGTTGATACCAGTACTTGTTATGGATTTCATGCTGTCCATATAGGTTTCCACTATCTGCTGCCATCCCATTCAGCCACCTGATTCCCTTGCATGCTCACATCCATACCATAGATACAACTAGCAGAACATACTACTCTATTCAGCAATTGATAGGAAGAGTGACTTACCTTGGGGTTGTGCCAATATTGAGGACAGTGCTGGAGGGCTGACTATGTCAGATGCACATAGTACACTCCCTATACATGGTAAAGCACAGGAGGTGTCATTCCCTGGTTCCTACCATGTCAGTGTAAGTGTTATGCATTGCTTCTTTGCCAAAGCCTGGGCATACTGAGCATGCCTCCTTCTGCCTACATGGGCAGGCTCAAGTTGTTCCTCCTCTGAGTCCCACTGTGCCTGTGATGGCCTTGGCAGTGGTGTGGGGCTGCGTGGCTTTGCCCCATGCTGTTCCTGCTGCAGCTGTTTCCGCAGGATCATATTGTGTAGCATGGCACATACAATGAACATTTGTGTACATGTAGCTGGAGAGTACTGCAAGGCTCCACCAGATATGTCCAGGCAGTGGAATCGTGACTTGAGCAACCCAAACACATACTCTATTATGATTCTGGTTTGTGCGGGTGCCTCATTATGAAGTTCTTGTTTGGGCATGTGTGCATTTCTGATGGGTATCATCAGCCATGGCTCCAGTGCATAACCAGCATCCCCCACTAGGTGGCCATATGGGATGTCCGACTATCAAATGTCCGGTACATCTGTGTCATATGCCAGATGTGGGAGTCATGATAGCTTCCAAGGCTGCCAGCACACACATTCAAGATAATACTCTGGGCATCACCCATGACCTGGCAGTTGATGGAGGGGAAGCCCTTGCGGTTTATGTAGACCCTACCCTACTCAGCTGGTGGTGCTTTTATATGTATGTGCGTGCAGTGTATAGCTCCCACTACCTCAGCATATTCTGTTATTTGGTGGAAGAGGTGCATATTGCTGTTCAACACCTCATGAGTGTTGAGGAAATATATGTGCTCACCGACATGTGGTGACATGGCATCCAGGAACTGGTGGAGTACCCTGGATGCTGATGCCTGTGAGATCCCCATGATATCCCCAGTTGGCCTTTGGAAGGTACCTGTGGCTAGTATTCTTAAGCCTACACATACCTTGTTATCCACTGGGATTGGTTCCCCTCTGTTGGTTCTGTGTGTGAGGCATGGCCAGCACAGCTCAACAGTTTGCTGTAGAATGTCCCTGTCCACCCTGTAGCGCTCCACTATCTCCAGCTCATGTAGCCCCTGGTAGGTTACATTAGGTCCATACATTCTTCTCATCCTCCTCCTCACTGTGGGTTGGTCATCAGCATTCACATCCTCACCACCCACAGTCTTTTCCACATATTGATGTATGAGATCAACAGCAGCCCCTAACAGAGTGAAGGTGTTTGCATAGTTTATAGTAGTGTGCTGGGCTGGGCTGCTCCCTGTGTAATTGGCTGATTCTGATATATTTCACCTGCCAGCTATGCTGGTTCTCCTTGATTGCCTTCCTACTGCTGTTTTCCCTTCCCATTGCCTTCCCATTTAAGCCCTGAGGCACACCGCACATACCCAGTGCTCAGATGTGAATAGAGCTGCTATTTCCTGCATTTATTTTGTTTAAAACCTAGTGTGCAGCATGCACATCCGTTTAGGCAATGTAAACACTGCTAGGCACCCTCAGACACACCCCTTTCCTTAGCTGTGCTTAGCTAAGGGCAAACAGGGGCTACAGAGCTCCAATAAGCTTACAGCATGCATGACACTCCTCCTTTTGAGGTCATTTACCTCTTATACTTATACCATGGTGTTGCTGCACCTACATGGTTAGGTGCAAGCTAACACTGAGAAGAATTCTGTGATTCAGTATCAGTCCCCTCATTTGCATAAAACAGAGTACTAATTCATAGTTACCACACTCACGCTGTGCCTTCCCCCTTAGTAACCACTATTCCCTGGTACTGTTGTCTTATGCATGCCATTGTCTGTCATGAAAAAATGCTGATTTGGGTTTAAAAGCTTATTTCCAACTTTTTTTGTATATTTTCAGGCCAATCCCATTTGCGCACCACTGCCATATGCTTAAACGGCCAAATTGGCCAAAAAAACTAACAGTTTTATAATTTTGCAACTATTTCCCATGCCAATGGCCATAAATTTAGCCATTGGCATGCCTACTATATTGAATACCTGCTTTCTTTGGATCTGTCATGCCTCAGTTTTGTAATTTGTAGAAATGTATTTGGTTAGTGACCGAATACATTTCTGCAGGTTACACTATTCCTGCACAGATGCCTGCCTGATTCCTGGATCACTAATTCACCTCATTTGCATATTTGTCACCAGAAAATGAGGTAATTAGCATATAGCAGTGGTGTCTGTGCATGAATAGTGTAGGAGCGCTTGTGCACATCACAGGAGCTCATTCCTGGATCGCTTGTGGGCCATATTGCGGGCAGCAGCTCTTGCACTATTCCTGCACACCGTGCAGACCTTGCTAAATCTTGGGGTTTGCTTTGATCTTCCTAAATGTTATATTTAGCTTTCTGATGGTCTTTTGATAGTCTCCCGGATTCCTAAAAGCTTGTACGGAGTGCAAGATGAGTGCAGGAGCACACGCAGGCAATATGTCTGCCGTGCAATCCAGGAACAGCCGGCAGGGGCGTGCACGAGAGCTCCAGCACTAATCCTGCGCAGACTAAGCCCTGGTATGCAAATCACCTCATTTGCAGGAGAAATTCATGCAAATGAGGTGATTTTGCAATCCAGGAAGCTTGCAATAGTCCATGCAAGACTAGTGCAATCTGCAGAAATGTACTCGGTTAGTAACCAAGTACATTTCTGCAAATTCCAAAACGGAGCTATGACAGCTCCAAAGAAAGGTTGCATATCATTGAGGAAGCATGTCAATGGCCAATTATAAGGCCACTGGCATTGCAAACTGTTTAAAAAATAAAATAAAAATCAACTTTTATGTTTTTTTTGCCAATCTCGGCTGTTTAAGCATCGGCAGCGGCGCACAAATGGGATCGGGGGGAAAATAAGAAAATAAACTTTAAATGAGCATTCTAACTAAAATCAGTACTTTGCTATGCAAATCAATGACAGGCAGAAGACAACCTGGCCAGTGAGTAGTGGTTGCTAAGGGGGGAGGCTCAGTGTGAGACATGTAACTATGCATCAGCAGGCAATCCTATGCAAATGAGGAGAAGGATAGTGAATCCCAGATATCCCCATGGTGTGAGGAAGGACCCAAGAGTGTAAGAGTATATATAGCTGGGTGCAAGACTAGGATATAGGTGACTTCATGGGTGTGTTTGTCAAGCATACTGTAAGGGGATTGGAGCCATGTGGCTTGGGATTGCACCTAGCTTAGCACAGCTAAGCTAGGGGTGTGTCTAAACCTGCCTAGCATCCTTTACAAAGCGTAAGCGGGTGTGAGTGCCATGCACTGGTTTTTACAGTAAGAAAAAGGAAGTTAAACCAGGAAATAGCAGCTCTGTGCACATTTGAGCACTCCATTTGTGTGGTGCACACATGGGCTTAAACATGGAGGCAATGGGAAGGGAAAACAGCAGTAGGAAGTTAATCAGGGAGATATAGCTTAGCTGACAGGTGAAATGTATCAGAAACAGCCAATTACACAGGCAGCAGCCCAGCCCAGCCCAGCCCAGCACACCACTATAAACTATGCAAACACCTTTCCCCCTTATTTTTCCCAAAATCTCTGCACCACTGGTGTATACAGATGGGGACATTTTACAAAACGAAAGCAAGAGTAAAATGTTTGATCCTGCTTTTGCTATCATAAACCAGCATGTGCAAGAGGCTGAGGGTGGTGAGGATATGAATGCTGCTGAGCAACCCACAGTGAGGAGACAGAGGAGAGTGTACAGACCCAGGGTAACCTACGAAGGGCTACATGAGCTGGAGATAGTGGAGCGCTATAGGGTAGACAGGGACCTCCTGCAGCAAATTGTTGAGCTGTGCCGGCCACGTCTCACACACAAAACTAAAAGAGGGGAACCCATCCCAGTGGATACCAAGGTATGTGTAGGCCTGAGAATACTAGCTACAGGTACCTTCCAAAGGCCAACTGGGGATATGATGGGGATTTCACAGGCATCACCATCCAGGGTACTCCACCAGTTCCTGGATCCCATGTCAGCACATGTCGGTGAGCACGTATATTTCCCCATCACCCGTGAGGCATTGGCCAGCAATATGTGTCTCTTCCACCAAATAGCAGAATACCTAAGGTAGTGAGTGCAATAGACTGCATGCACATACTCATTAAAGCACCACCTGGTGAGCAGAGTAAGGTTTAAATCAACTGCAAGGGCTTCCCCTCCTTCAATTGCCAGGTCATGTCTTATGCCCAGGGTATAATAATGAATGTGTGTGCTGGCTGACCTGGAAGCTACCACGATTCCCACATCTGACATCTGACACAGCTGTACCAGACATTTGCCAATGGGAACATCCCACGCAGTCACCTAGTGGGGGAGGCTGTATATGCACTGGAGCCATGGCTGATGACACCCATCAGAAATGCACACACACCTGAACAAGAACTCCATAATGAGGCACACCCACAAACACGAATCATAATAGAGCATGTGTTTGGGATGCTCAAGTCACGGTTCCGGTGCCTGGACACATCTGGTGGAGCCTTCCAGTACTCACCAAATACGTGTACCCAAATTGTCCCTCTATGTGCCATGCTACACAATATGATCCTGTGGAAACAGCTGCAGCAGGAACAGCATGGGGCAAAGCCACACAGCCCCTCACCAATGCCAAGGCCTGCACTGGAACAGAGTGACTCAGAGGAGGAACAACCTGAGCCTGCCTTAGTAGGTAGAAGGAGGCGTGCCCACTATGCCCTGGCCTTGACAAAGCAGCAACGCATAGCACATACACTACCCAGGGAATGAAACCTCTCTCCAACTCGCACATACGGTAAAAGTGATGCCAAACATGTCACTACCTGTGCTCAACCATGTATAGGGAGTGTACTATGTGCATCCAACATAGGCAGCCCTGCAGCACCACCCTCAATACTGGCACAACCCACAAGGTAAGTGACTCACACATGTCAGTTGGGGTTCACATATACAACAACAGTTACAGCCAGCAGGATAGGTGTAGACAAACACAAACAGATGCTGTACTATGGCCTCTGAATGAGCCCTATGGGTAACCCCTCCCCCATGCCTACACAGACAGACTACAGTAGGCTAGGCAGTTGGATGCAAGTTGTGAAGGCTAGGAAGTCAGAAACTAATATGTAGGTAGTTAAAGCTAAGATCTGGTATGCCTCTAGCCAGCATGATAGGTAAGACTACAGACTGAAATGGAGTACCCAACATACAAGTACAGTCCTACAAAATGTGTAAAAGTGTCAGGTGTGCCCCCCATCCTACGTACACTTATAGTAACAGTCAGGTGTGTCCCCCCCACTCCTGTGTAGAAATTTAGAAACAGTCAGGTGTCCCCCCTGTATGCATAAATGTAGCAACAGTCAATGCCAAATGATTGATGTATACCCTGCAGACACAGCATGCTACCTGCCAGTGTACAACACAAAAGTCAGCACCACAGTACAAACTACCTGGACTTGATCCACACATACAATATAGATGGCCATACTGGGCATGCTCACACACTTAGAGGAATGAAGGCAATGTCAGTCAACAACATACTGAAAGGTCATACTGGGCATGCTCACACACTTAAACACATGAAGGCCATGTCTGCAAACACCAGTGGACCAGACATATCTTGCAGTCACAGTTCTTAGTGCACACACATGTCAGTATGCACCACTCCTGCCTTGCACACACAGTGGATAGGAATACAGACATATATGTAAGTACAACACACTATAATAAGCCAAAGGTAGGTGGACATAGATGTGTGGAAGAGGGTGACCATGACAAGGAGCCATCCAGGCCTGTCCCAACCAGCACACAGCCAAAGGGCCCCAAACACATGAGGTCTAGATGTCACTCACTGCAGATACTAGCCACCAGTATCTGTCGGCATGACAGAGTATGTGGTGTACATGTCAGCTGTGCAACATGATTGTACAAGGAAGTAGTCACCTAGTAGCTGTATACATGTACCTGTGACATATGACCCCATGTGTGCCCACATGTGGCATGTCAATCCCTACATGAATGGGTACGGCCCATGCACACACCACCCTCCCCATAGTAGTATTATGACAAGGCTGCTGAGGTCATCCAATGTCAAATACACCTTTGGGAGATCTGTAGCTCAGTAATCCCCATGCCATGTTCCATAACCGCATACTGCTGTAGTGTAATAAACTAGTTAGACAGGTGCTCTAACCCCAGACTTGGCAACTGTGCATGTGGGTGAGTCTGACTGAGTAGAGAGCAATGCTTTTTAGGCTACTCACACTCTGTACAATTCATATACTCAACGTTGGCAAGGCTGCTGATGGCACTCACCTAGAAATACTCCGCTGGGAAAGTCATAGCTCATCAATCTCTATAGTGTGTCCTGTAACTGCATACTGCTGTAGTGTGATAAAATAGGTAGGTGTTCTAACCCCAAACCTGACAACTGTTTGTATATGAATCTTTGTGTGTGTCTGACTGAGTATAGAGCAATTGCTTTTAGGCTACTCACACTCTGTACAATTTATATACTCAACTTTGGCAAGGCTGCTGATGTCACTCACCTAGAAATACAACTCTGGGAAAATCATAGCTCAGTAATCTCTGTAGTGCGTCCTGTAACTGCGTATTGCTATAATGTAGTTAAGTAGGTGTTCTAACCCCAAACTTGGCAACTGTTCCTGACTGAGTAGAGAGCAATGCTTTTTAGGCTACTCACGCTCTGTACAATTCATATACTCAACATTGGCAAGGCTCATGATGTCACTCACATAGAAATACACCTCTGGGAAAGTCATAGCCCGGTAATTTCTGTAGTGCATCCTGTAACTGTGTACTCTGTAATGTGATAAAGTAGTGAGGTAGGTGTTCTAACCCCCGACTTAGCAACTGTGTGTGAATCAGTGGGTCTTTGTATCTCTGTCTGTCTTGACTGAGTAGTGAACAATGCTTTTTAGGTTACTCGCACTCCTTAGAATTCATATACTCAACACTGGCAAGGCTGCTGATGTCACTCACCAAGAAATAAACCTCTAGGAAAGACAGTGCCCAGTAATCTCTGTAGTGAGTCCCATAACTAGGTACCACTGTAGTGTGATTTAGAACAGTGGTAGGCTTCCATCTCCACCCATGTCAGTTGTGGGTGTTTTGTGTGTGTCTCACTGTCTGTGTAGGAAGCAATGCATTTTAGGCTACTCACTCGCAGTACATTTCAAATGCCCTACGTTTGCAATCCTGTTTATGTCATTCATTGTGAAATACAACTTTGGGGAGAAGGTTCTTTAGTAATCCCTGTGGTGTGACCTATAACTGCTCCATGCTATAGTGTGATGTTTTCCTTGGTCAAGGGTTCTATACCGACACATGTCAGTTGTGGATATTTTGTGTGTGTCTCACTGTCTGTGTAGGGAGCAATGCATTTTAGGCTGGTCACTCGCAGTACAGTTGAAATGCTTTACTTTGTAATCCTGCTGATGTCATTCAGTGTGAAATACACCTTTGGTGAAAAAGTACTCCAGTAGTGTCTGTGGCATGTGCTATAACTGCATAGTGCTGTAGTGAAAGTAGTTAGGTAGGGGTTCTACTCCCAGACCTGACAAGTGTGTGTGCTTGTAACTCTTATCCTTTGTAGAGGTCGGTGTGAGTGTGTGACACCTGTGGGCAATGGGGAAGGGATTTTGCTTATTTCTTTTATGGTGGCCCTACTATATATCACAATGTCAACCATACAGGGATAACAGATGTAAATTAGCTGAGAGGCTGGGGTGCAAAGCCATACCCATACATGTGACATCAAGGCCAGACAATCACAGTTAGCAACTCCACTATTACCCAGAGCACACACTCAACCCATGTGTCAAACGCACACACATGCCTAGGCAACAGTCAATATGTGGGTAGCACACTGCATATTGGCCACTGATAGTAACTATGCAGTGATAGCAGTGGGCTACAGAGGGCATGTCACCCAACCCATCTGTCCAATATGCACGTACATGCAGATAGTGCACCTCCACCATGTTCCCCAATGGACAACTGCACCAGCTGTGGTACCTTCACATGTAACTCACAATGGACATACCATGCCTGACAACATGCCCTGTATGGGCAGATGACACTGACATCAGTGAATGCTGTTAGCATGCTATCAATGTAGGTGCAGGGTAAACTTGCTGCCCATTACCAGTTCCTGCCACAGGCGGGCAAGACTGGCTCATCTATTGATAGTCTGTGTTCACAACATGGGTCAGACACCCCAGGTACAGTTCCACATGCCACTGTACATGCATGTGAGAGGTTTTCACATCCCAGACACCATCCATGTCATGGACTGAGGAACACATACATGGCATGTGATGTACAGCATTGGCCACACACAATAGTCACCCATGTGACTGGATGGGGGATGCAATACCCACCTGTGTGGGAAAATGCAGAAACTACAGGCCTGAGTCACAATGCAGACCATTGTCATGTGGCCTGTTCCAAGGTATATCCATCGCCTACCCTTGTACAGCCTGCTGGCACAGTTGACTACCACACACCCATCCAGGCATGCACCCATGCATGTCAGAACTGGCTCCCTGTGCATTCTTGTGTGTGTGTTGTATGGTGCCTATGTCCACATCCACACTCACTACACCCCCCAGGGCATACTGAAGCATGCTGTCTGATGTCTCACACCTCCTCATACTCTTTGCCCATAGGACCTCTGTATGACCCATGTTGTGCATGTGATACCTGCACATTGATGTGTTGTGGCAATCCCACTAGTGATGAGTTGCACTCCTGGCCCTGCCAAGTGTATCAATGTGTGTGTGCCCATGTGTGAGTGTGCCTGTGTTGATGCTGGCACCTGTTCATGCAGAGAGGCATGTATACGTCACCTACTGTATATCTACTGTATCCCTGTTGCAGATGTCACTCACTCACCATAACATATATGTTCTGAGTGCTCCACATCAGGTAACCCATGTGGTGCATCCAATAACTGCATCAAACTGTGATAGCACTACATAGTTGTCGGGGGTTTGATACCCTGTTCTGGTAGGTGTGTGACACAAACATGATTCAGTATTACTCTACCACCCCTCCCTGACATGTATTTACCTCTGTCTGCTTCCCCCACTCCCCTCTGGTGGATGTGGAGACCCACACCTGCCTAGCTTGGGCAGCAGCATGTGCATTTTAAGTGATGCTCATGATCAGCTGATGGCCTCTGCATGAATTGCAACCCTCCCCTAGCTGATTGCAAGTGGAACAGCTATGGTAACATTCCCATAGCCAATTGCATGAAACACACTCCATTACCCTTGAACATCATGGTGGTGTTGGCACTTTTCAGTCACTGTGAGCAGGAACTAGATCTGGTGTTTGGCAAATACCATCTCAGATGGATTGGAGATTTACCTCTAACAACACACACTGTGGAAAGAGGGCAACAAACAGGAGGCAGATGTGCCTGGCTTGACTACAGACTGTAAGTGCTGCTATATTGCATTTGGAGTAATGTTGGTTTAACAGTGTTTGTCTGGATATGCCTGTTGTACATGTCGCAATACCTGCCATGTCAGTTCCATGTATATGAGGAATCCCCATCTGCAGGGTCATCTGCAGACTGGCCAGTGTAGTGCCTTTGGTTTCATGTGCTAGCCACAGTGCATCTATCTGTGGAATGCAGAAGGTAGTGTGAGGATTGCAGCCTGTAGATGGTGAAGGCCATGACAGTTACTGACTTCATATCCCTCAGAGGACATATGTTGCAACAAACCCCGTTACAATGGAAAATATATGAGGTTATCACAGAAACATGTCTTTACTGGCCCTGTGTATGTGCTGTCAGCCACATCTCTGTCAACCTATGTACATATGGCGTACAAGAAGTAGTGCATATGTGCTGTACACCATAAATAGTGTTATCATATCTGATAACAAGCCAGTGATATATCAGATTGCTACACATGTCATGTACAGTAGGGGCTATATTTCATGATGTAAGCTGGACATTCTGTGGATGTTTGTACAGTACTGAGGTCTGTGTAGTGATGGTGAATGTTGGCAGTGTGTGTATTGTTAATATGTACTTTAGCCTGTGTACAGACTGCGGTAGATGTCATTGTTCTAGCTCCCCTTCTATCAGATGTTACATGCTGCCCCACTGTATGGTACCATTTTGCTGTACATGTTTGTAGGGCAATACACACACATGTCCCATACCACCGACAGCCATCAGACCAAATTGTGTAGCAGCCCAGTATATGTAGGATCATTCTGTGAGTGGCACATATGAGGATGGTGTAGAACAGATAGTCCGTATACTGTAGTATTATGCTAGCTTACCATATGTGGCTGTGGCTGTGTTCACATTGGTTGTGGTTATGCACTGTCGCACAGGTGTATCTTACCCTGTGCTGTGACATGGCTGTTGAGCCTGTTATATATGCAGGTGCATGTGCATTCCCCCATATGAGATGTAGGCCAGTGTTGAGCCAGTCGGCCTGTAGCCTGCACAGTGCATTGTTACATGCTTAAAAGCTTAGTGTACTTAACCAGTGGGATGTCATGTGTAGATACTTACCAGATCTACTGCTGACGGGCCTCCCTTAAAAGTCATGTATGTCAGACAGAGCAATGGGATGCTGTACAGATGTATGTCAATATCTAGTGGGTAGTATGTGTCCATGGCATCCCTGTACCAGCAGTCATTATGTGTCAGACTAGACAGGAGTGTGTGAATCCAACACCTATGGTGCCAAATGTATACCAGTTGTTATGTGTTATACCCATCTACATGGCTGCCTGCATCCATATTGTCTGGCCTGGTACACATGTTGTGTACTAAGGGATTATGTGTATACCTGTGGACTGTACAGAGTGTGTCTGAAGGCCCACATATAGTGGCCAATATCTCTGCTGCACTCCACAGGGGCATTACATGCTAGCAGCGGTACTTTACAATGATTTCCTTAAGATGTCTGTCAGTAGCTAATGGCACACATGTTATAAGCAGATGTCACCTTCCACACACACCATGTCTGTGAAGACAATCCCAGTGACAGTAGCAACAGTCTAGTAATATACCTTCTATACATACCTGACATCCACTTGCACTATAACTTTGGGATTATAGGGGCTGGGGTAGGGCTACACTCCATTTCCAGGACATATGATGGAAATGTATGTACATATATTTATCCAGATAGCTATATATATATATATATATATATATATATATATATATATATATATATATATATATATATAATTGCACATGTGTACTACTTCCAATTACCACTGTCATGGCAACCACCTACTATAAATCTCTACAGCATGTGGGTGTGGTCCCTGTTCATTTCCTGTGTGATGGACATCCTTCCTGTGTGTGGGCATCTGTGTTAGAGACAGCATGTAGCAATACCTCTTACAGGAGACCTTTCACACTCAGAGTGGCCACATATTTATAGGAGGATCAGGAACTACAGACAGATTGTGAGTAGAGTTGTGTTATGCTTTGCATAGTAGTGGTGTTATAGGGTGTGTGTGTGTGTACAAACTAGTGTACCTTGGAATGCAGTCTGTCTGCATAGTTCAACTGTGGGCCTATCCTCTTGCTGGACAAAGGTATGCCTATCATGTGTTGTCCATCCACCACACAAGTCCTGTGCCAGATATAACACTGGCAGAGTGTGTGTCATATTGCTATCAGTACATGGCTATATCCATTTCTATTTCTAACCTCGATTCCCTGACAAAGGTTATGTTGCAGACTATCCTGTAACACCAGCACCCTGCTTAGTGTATGGCAACAGCATTTCACATACGTGCCTATGTTCCAGCCTCTGTCCTCCATCTACATACCAAGCTTTGCACATATGCCTGGCTGTTTGGGGTTGCTCTGTAGTGGGCTGTGAGTATATCACACTGCCATTGCTGCCATTAGTCCACTGCTGTTGTATCCCCCACACATACAGTGGGGCTGGGGCCATATATATGTGTGTGCATCACCTACACAACACATGTGTGCCCTTATGCACTGCAGTGACCAGTGTATGTAACAGTGATATATTAGCCTGTATTATTGAGTCTAGGTGGGGAGCACCATAATTGACCTTGGCTGTTACAAAATGTGGGGGTATCAGTGGTGAGCTGCCACAAGGTATCTGGATGTACGCTATCATATACTTCACCTATATTGACATTACTTATATAAATTAGGGTACTGCATGCCTACTGCCTCCAGCCATACAGACTGTTCTGTTTGTTATGCCTTGTTATGCACAGGTTGCAACCCATTTGATCACAAAACATCTTTACCTCCTACGGAGTTTGTACAGAGTGTAGATAGAGGCTGCTGAACTACACACCTGCAGTACATACTGTTGATTGTGGGGTATCCTGAGGCCCAGTCTGCCTTCACTATTGTATATTTTGAAGGGCTTGGCCCGGACAACAACAGTTGTGAACCTTTCCAGACTACTGTATTAGTGTAACTGTTTCACAGTTGCAGTACTCTGTTTATATGGTTGTCAGTATCTGAGCAGCTATACGGCATGGCATATAGAACTGTTATATTACACAATTAAAGGATTCCCATTTCTGCAAACCTGTGTCTGGTGGCTTTCCTATGACCATTCTATGGGTATATGTTGCAGGCAACGATTGACATAAGTATGTGTGGCCCATACAGTGTCCAGTTGTTCAGTTGTTAACTGTAGGCATAGTGGCTGTTCCATAATGTGTGCACCTTCTACATATGTATCTTACTGTACATATATCTGCGTGTGTATGTGTAGTCACATATATATGTATATATATATATATATATATATATATATATATATATATATATATATATATATGTGTGTGTGTGTGTGTGTGTGTGTGTGTGTGTGTGTGTGTGTGTGTATATCTGTATCTGCATATCTGTGTCTGTGTATCTGCATCCTTGGGAGGTTGATGACTTCCACATATTACATGTCCTATGGGAGGCAGACTGTACTTGGTAGTGTATTGCAGGGTGCATGTGTTTGACTGTGGGGGGATGCCTATTTGTACAAGATGCATAGTGTTTGGGGCCTCTCAACCCCATTAATGTTGCATGTGGAAATATGAGTATTTGTTAATCTGCACTTGCTATCTACAGATGGATGGCCATATATATATATATATATATATATATATATATATATATATATATATATATATGTATCTGCTAACAGATATATAACTATGTCCGTACATACCTACATAGATATATATCAGTGTACACATATGTAATGTGCTGTGTATATGTAGGCATATAGGTGTTGACACATATATGTGTCGACTTAGGCATATGCATGTATATATGTGCATATATAGTGATATATATGTATATAGAGTTAGTAAAACAAAATATATATTTATATATGTGTGTATATATATATATATATATATATATATATATACATGCACACATATATGGATATGTTGTATCTGCTAAGATTTTAATATGCTTACACACATAGACATCTAGATGTTGGTATACATTCTCGGTACTGTTGCATGACAGGACTGGATGATATGTTTCTGAAACATTGCCTATCTGTGTATCTGTCATGGCTTAGTGGTATATCAGTTTGTCTAGGGTGTGCAGGGTCCTTGGTTTGAGCCTTGCAAAAGCTGTTTATTTTATTGCTGGGCAGAACATGGTCCGTTGGATACAGAGTGATCATGGCACTTTAAAGCAGTTGTAAGCAGGTATGCATGGGTTTGCGTGGAGCTAAGCACTGCCTACACAGGTTAAGCAATTTAGAAGCTAACTTAATGTATGAAAACATAACCGGAGGTTGGCAGTGCTCACCATCGTGCAAACCCATGCAAACCCACTTACAACTGCTTTAAAGTGCCTTAATCATTCTGTATACAATGGGCTGTGTTCTGTCCAGCAACAAAATAAACAGCTCCTGCATGGCTTAAAAGCAGGACCCTGCATGCCATATGCAAAGTGATTTACCACTAAGCCATGGCAGATATACATAACCATGATGTTTTCACATACATATCATCCTGCCCAGGTAAACAGCACTACAGGGAATTTATTTCGCCATGTAGATGTATTTGTGTGTGTATATATATGTATATTCATCTTTAAATGGATATGACATATCTATATATATATATATAGATTTAGCTATATAAATATATACATATATATATATATATATATATATATATATATATATATATACATAGATACGCATACATCTATAGATATGTATGTATACATCCATATGTTCACATATATACTGCACTAAAAATGCATATATGTAAGCATATATATGGTTCACCTTTCAAAGGGAGAAATCCATGTCTCCGAAAGCTGGAAGGCCAAATGTATGTTCACAACATTGCACAATCTTGTAATAAACTCACTATACATTCGCTCATTGCAGTCTTGGCAATTTGAGTGCGGATGGCACTATAGTGGGGATGGGGATTATTTGCCTATCCCCACTGTAGTGTGAACTCAGAGTTAGTATATCACAGTAGGGGGGTTGTGGGGGGCCAAGACCCTCAGATAGGGTTGCAGGGGGCATGTCCCCCTGCATTACAATATGTATTCCAACTTGCAGTTCGAGAGTCAGCGAAGCTGCCTTTAGATTTGCTGTGTTTTGAACTGTGGTGCCATTAGAAATGACGGATTGGTCCTTTTGGTTTGCAGAAAGGGCTGTTCGAAGAAATGATTGTCTCCTTTCAAAGGTAAACATATATATATATATATATATATATATATATATATATATATATATATATATCCATATGCACCACTGATGGGTTTGAGAGACCCAAACAACATACATCTGGCACGGATAGGTATTCTCCCTCACAGTCAAATATGTCTTGCCTGCAATACACTACCATCTTTAGCAGATCCCATAACCAGGACCATACACAACAAGGGCAGTACATGTTAACAGTACTCCATCCCACTTGTAGGATGTCAGGCTGGCATTACTAACATATCATGCAGTACAGTCAAGTGAAGTGTTATGCTTGGAGGAACCACCTGGGCAGGTGCAGTAAGTAGCTGGGATCCCTCATACAATCCAATAGGCCTACACTTGACAATGGATTCACCAATGTTGGCAAGGACAACCACAAATCCACCATGTCAGCTGGGAACTACCACCTAGTAGCCTGATGACCCTGGTCACCAGGGACAAGGAACATATCAACAATGAACCCATGGCCAATGTCACTGGTAATCTTAACACACATGACCCCACCAATGTTGGACTTGTCAAAGGCAGAGAAAACAACCTGAACCTGGTATACCTCCTTGACCCAATCATGACAGGTGTATATGAGGGTTAGGAGGTGCACAATGCCTATGCAGGTCATAGCAAGCTTTTGTACACCATCCCTCATGTAGGAATGTGTGTAGTTGTTAAGGGTCTACCTCCATTCACAGAATATGTTTCCACCAGGACAGCTTGGCAAATGCCAAAATTCCACAGGTGCCATCCCATGGACATACAGTCCTTCACAGGTCATAGATGTGTTAATGCCCTCCTCCACACTGTAGAGGTGTGCAGCACTACTGGGGTTGCTATAACTCACTGGGTGGGGCTGTTGACACATCCACCATTATTGCAGTTACTGTTGCATCTATTCCCCCACATAGCTGTCTGTAATACTTAACAGTGTATGTAATCAGGTTGTTAGTTGTTGTTTACACCATTCAGAGTAGTTGAGTGCCTCACACCCTCTAAAAGCATAGGGCTATGCCACCTGCACTGGCACACACATGTTACTGAGGTGAGGATCGCAGTAGAGTGGGGAAAGGGACATACACCCTGCTGTTAACATGTTCAATGTAATCCACATTGCAGACTGCATATATAGCAATGTGTGGTTGTGCCTATCCTGTCTTGGTGGGATTACATGTGCGACAGATGTGTTACCTGCATGGGGACATACCTTCATGTGTACAATCGTGTACCTGTACTGCATCCAAACCAAAGGCTGTGTGTGTTGTACCCAGCCATGTCATTTGTACCACTCACTACACTTACTGGTGTCCACTGTAGAAGGCCTGCTGACACCACTACACCCATCAGCCATGTGGCACATGGACAAACACAACACAATCAGAATAGAAAATGGTGACAATACAACATTGTTAATTACATATATGATGCATCATGGCTGCACAACTACACCTTCCAAGATATTAGCATTTCACTTTACTGCTGACAATATGCTACACAGCATTCCATTGCTACACTGTTGTACAGTCACCCTGTGCATCAGCACCATGTTAGCCTGTCTCTGCATCGATGTTACGGATGTCAGGGAGTGGCACATGTATCATCATATGCACAGGGTGTGTTGCTAGTTTGCCAGAGGCCTAGGTTGAGCCATACAATTGACAACGTGTGTGTGTGTGTGTGTGTGTGTGTGTGTGTGTGTGTGTGTGTGTGTGTGTGTGTGTGTGTGTGTGTGTAGTGGCTGAGTACTGTTATGGGTCAATGGTAATGTCATGTGTGCAGGTATGTGGTTGCCTTAGGTTTGTTGTTTATATGTGTGTGTCTGCATGCACACAGTTCCACCATGAGGATGCCCTATATGGGGATTTGTGAGACAGCTGCAGACTGTACCTGGCAGGGTTTGCAGTTCACCGTCTCCGAGCATGGACATGGGACCTGTGCCTGGCAGGGGTGCTACAGGCAGTATCAGGTACAAAGTCAGATCAAGTACTGTTCCCCAAGGTTGACAGACGTTCACTGGATCCAGGTACCTCCAGGGACTGGCCAGGGCCACGTGCATGTGGTCTGCTATGACGGTCTGTGGACAGCTCCCCCTCCACAGCGCTAGGGCTGGTCCTGCCACTACGGGAGTGTCTGTGACTGGTGGAACGTCTACGGTGACCTCCAGCTGCTGGTGTTGCTGGCATACATCCACATGGCCATCGCAACCATCCTGCCCTGTCCTGACACATGGACATGACATTGTGGATGAGATCCAATGTCTCACCTCACGGTCTATCCATGACCTCAGTGTAATTATGGATGGCACCTGCTAGGTCATGGATTCTGTCAGTTGCAGAGGTGTTATGAGCCCTTTGCACACTTAGACCCTGCCTGGTGTACCGTTCCATTCATGCCTGTGCCTCCATGACAGCCTGGAACATGCATGTGGTTGATATAATTGTGGTACGTCTGCCAGGGGCATGATGACCAGCAGTGCTCTGACGAGTACCCCTGGACATCTGCCTATGTGATACCCCACCAGACATCTGGCTATGGCTGCTGTGTCCTCACACATGTGCCATAGATACCACACTGTCCTGGCTAATGCCAACCGTAGACTGTCCCTCAGCTAAGGCCAATGGTGATGAGGTATGTAGAGGCAGTGTGACTGTGGGCGTGGATGGGGTGGATACATGTGGGATGTCAATTGGTGGCCCAGTGGCAGCCCCTGACAACCCTGCCTGTACCTCAACACACCTATCCTCATGGTCACTGTCTGTATCAGTGACATCAGATTCCCTGTGGAGGGACCCAGCCCCACCTCGCACCTGTGAGGAGAAAACAGGGAACAGACTGTAAGACCTGTACATCACCGCTAAACAGTACATACACACACAGACACACACACACACACACACACACACACACACACACACACACACACACACACACACACACACTTATGTGCAGACATGGCCACACACACAGACATATACACATGCAGTCAACATACATGGCAACCCATACACTCCACCAGACAGCACCTACAGACAGCTCCAGCACCCCCATAACACACACAATAGCAGGTGATGGTGCAGTACAGTATCACACACAAACCTGTAATTACACACATGTCAGCATGCAGGACATGTGGTGCTCAACAGCATGCAGTGCAACTGTAGTCAATCCCCGTTACCAACATTATACATGGCTGTGATGCATGGCTTCTGTTAGTAGGTGATGACCCTCCCCCTGGAACACACTGCA
>NC_056734.1:254089105-254174105 GCF_019279795.1 Protopterus annectens
ATGTTTCTGCCTCTGTCCTCCACATATATGCCAGTCTTCGTCCTGCTGTGATACAGAAAGGGGTTGTTAGGTAATGGCTTATCATTATTTACCGCTAGCATTACTGCTATCATCCCAGTTATGTCATGGACTCCCACACCAACTGTTGGGCCAAGTCCATATATATGGGGGCAATGGCTAGAGAACACATATGTGCCCTTGCACATTCCACAGGTAAGTGTGTGATACACAGTGTTTCTTGCCCATGTACAGCCTTTTATCGGGGGGGGTCAATTCCATTAGCCTAGGCTATGACACCTTTTCAGGGATATAACTGTTAAGAAGAGGGTCATTCCGTGTGATAGTGAGATGTTAGGTTAAGCAATGTTATGTACAAGATACTGTGACATTAACACAAGTGCTACTTTTCCCCCTAGGGCTTGACTACAGGGTATAATTGGAGGCTGCTGAACTACATCTGTAATTGTCGATTGTTACGTATCCTGAAGGCAAATCCTGTTTCTACTGTTGTACTAATTGAAGGCCTTGGCCTGGACAGCATAGTATGGTATATATACATATTGCTTGCATCTACTGTTTTTGTGGGCCTTGCATTCATCACTGATTACATATTTCAAGCCTTATGTGATGTAAGTAGTGGCATACATTATTGTATAGTATACAAATAAAGGTTATCTGTGTATGCATACCTTTGTTTCATGTTATCTCCTTTGAATTGTGGGTGGGTATATATTTAATGTCAGTATTCTCATTTGTGGGAATGGTTGCCACACTACACATTTCACAGGTGGCAGTTAAAGGGCTTGTGGCTGAGGGATATACTTTGCACCCAGTACTTCCACACTACTTCTGCATATGTATGGCTACTGATACCTTTTGTGTGTGTATGTGTGTATGAAACCTATATATATATATATATATATATATATATATATATATATATATATATATATATATATATCTCATATGGTTTTATCTAGCAACTGTATTTCGCCTGCTTGCTGATACATTGTTACTGTTTTTCTGCATTTATTCTGTTTTTGCACTTGTTTCTCAATTTGTTACTTTTAAAATCTGTAACTGTTGCAAATTGTTTGTGTAGGCTGTGATAGCCGATTTATAGCATTTATAAGTGTTTACTGTATCTGTTTCTGCTTGTTTTCTGAAAAACAAAAAAAAAAATATCTCTTGTTTTCCCGCCTTACTAAGCTAGAATAGTCCAGTTTCAGAGCTTGCTGATCCCTGGGCTTTGTTTGCAGTTCCTGTTACTGAATCTTTACCTAATTTGGAACAGAGGAAGTTCCTTGCTTACCAGTGGGAGTGGGAAGCATTGAGCTGCCTGTTGGTCCAGTTTTGTGAGGTTTCAGCCAGCAACTTGTAGTTTATTGGTCGTTTTGGGCCAGTTCCTAGCTTCTTTCAGCCCGCTGATATAAAAACGCTAAACGCGTTTTGTGGGTTTAGCCTTGATTATGTGAGCTGCTACCGTTGCACACTAGGGCAGCGGGTTACAGATTTAAACTATTTGGGCTACCTAAATTCCACTCTTCAAATTTTCCCTTAAAGCTACCTTCCTCGAACTATACTACTGATCTAATCAGCATATACTATAACTAAAAAGATCATCTCTACTTGACTCCAAGTAGACTATTCTCTATCTGTTAAGCCTAGCACTTGCTCCTACAGTACTTATTACCTTGATACGGTGCTCTTTTCATAGATAGTACCCCAAAAAGGCAAACCCCCATTTCTCGGTCATCCACGTCCCCCCCGAATCTTCTTTAAAGTTTTTTTTTGTCTATTCCTTCTAGCCTGTCGAGGATCAGTTGCTAGTGTCCTCTCCTGCTCAGCTGGTGAACCTGGGAATATTGAGGCAATGTTACAATTGCCTCATGTACACAGACAACCCTCTCCTCCTCCCACAAAACACAAATACCTGTGAGAGATGCAACTATACAGCCAAACTGGAGGCTGAGCTCTCTCAACATAGGACTGGCAAGACCAGTCAGGAGGAGAAGGTTACCACACACACTATAGACCCAGTCTCACATAGTACCATCACAACCTCAAATCATACACATAAACACACAAAGACATACTCGCAGGCTCTGATCAAAAATCTACCAAAACAGCAGAGGCCACCAAAGCAGACACCCAAACAACCACCACCTCAGAACACATCACCTGCAACACATAGACCTCACAGTCAGAGTGTCAAACAGTCACAGCCCTTAAGGCCAAACAAAATGCCAGACACACTAGTCATTGGTGACTCCATAGTCAGACACACTGACGTCCCGGTCACCAGACTGAGTAAGGAGAAGGTCACAGTAAGCTGCCTGTCGGGCGCTAGAATCCGCCACATAACGCAAGCACTCAGGTCTCTCAACAGCAGGTACAAATACGACTCAGTCATTGTCCACGCTGGTGTAAACGACCTGAGACGTACCTCCTTGGACTACATGAAAAGAGACATCGAGGAGCTCTCTGATTATGTAGCCCAGGCAGGTATGACCCTGACCTTGAGCAGTATCCTACCTTCACCAAGAATGATGCCACAATACAGAGATAAGATGATCAGCTTTAACAATTGGCTTAAACACTGGTGTCATTCAAAGGGGATCCAGTGTCTGTCTGCCTGGGATGACATGCTGGACAAGCCACGCTGCTTCGCAAGGGACGGCTTGCACCTGTCACCCTGGGATTCCGGATATTGGCAAAGGCTCTTGCCACCCCATAGTGCCTTTTTTCGCAAGGCTCAAATTCTAAACCTACCACCCTAGAACACAAAAAGGAAAAACTAAGGGTAATGCTGCTCAATGCCAGAAGTCTGAATCTCAAAATGCACGACTCGAGGCCCTTCTCAGTATGGAGAACATCGATGTCTGTGCTGTGACAGAAACCTGGTTCAAGGCTCCTGAGAGCACCCCAGCACTATCAGGTTTTACCTCATATCATGCTCCGCCCCAAAATCCGGACAATACCAAGAAAGGAGGGGTGTATCCATATTCATCAAGGACTCCCACACCTCAAGACTGGTTGCAACGCACGATGCATCGGAGACCATCCAGGTGCAATTAACCATAGGCAAGACTGCTCTGCAAATTGTAGCATGTTACAGGCCACCCTCACAAACTCAGGAACCTCACATGGCCTTCCTGAAAACACTAGAGGGGATAAATGTATCACCAAACACCATCATACTAGGTGACTTCAACTACCCTAATATAGACTGGGAACACTACTCAAGCCCAAACACCCTAGCCCAAAAGTTCCTGGAATTCATAAACTCAAATGCCATGGAACAACTAGTTACCATCCCCACAAGAGGAGATAACATACTTGACCTCATCATCACGAACATGGGAGCACAATGTTCAACACCGGAAGTATACCCCTCACTGGTGAGATCAGATCACAAACTAATCTCGCTGGAGGTCCTCATCCCACCCCCACCTGAAATAAAAAAGACCACAGTAAAGAACTTCTCGAAAGCCAACTTCACACTTCTAAAGACTAGTGTGGTCTCCTTTAAGGCCCCCGAGCCGGCGGAAAACAGTACACATGCCGCTGAATCACTTACAAATGCCTTCTACCAGCACCTGCAGGACTGCATGGATAAGGCAATCCCAAGCAAAACAAAGACTCTCTGTACCAAAGGCAAGTGTCCAGTCTGGTGGACCCCAGCCATAAACAAACTCTACAACAAAAGGAGGAAGCTACTACAAGATAGAGCAAAATCCTTAAAAGGTAAGACACCCTTGATCACTATAAGTAAAAAACTAAGAGCTCTCATAAAATCATCCAAAGCAAATTTTGAGAGAAAAATAGCTAAAGACTCAAAAGACAATCATAAGGCCTTCTTTAGCTATGTTAGACACCTGGGAGGAAACTCCCAGATATGCTCAGAACTAGTTCAAAATGATGTGAAGATTACTGATCCTACGGACATTGCCAACATACTGGCTGACAGGTTCAGTGCAAACTTCTCCCCTCCCCCAAAAGGAGAGATATCTATACCAAATGATTGCAGCCCCCAAACATCTCCAACGCCCAAGTGAGAACTGCTCTCCAAAGCAAAAACACAGCATCCATGGGACCTGATGGTGTCCCGGCTGTGTGCTCCACGAACTCAATGAGGAATTAAACCCACAGCTAGGACAGCTGTATAATCAGAGCCTTACCTCTGGATACGCACCCAGGAGTGGCGCACTGCAACTGTGGTCCCACTTCACAAAGGCGGTGCCTCCACCGACCCTGGAAATTACCGGCCCATTAGCTTGACAAGCCTTATCTGCAAAGCCATGGAGAGGATCATAATGGACCTCATAAATAAAGACATAGGGAATTTGCAGACTTTGGATCCAACCCAGTTTGGCTTTGTCAAAGGCAGATCATGCCTTTTAAACTTGGTTGACTTTTTCAAAACAGTCACCAAAGCCATTGATGAGGGAAAGGCAGTCCATACAGCCTACCTCGATCTGGCGAAGGCCTTCGATACAATACCCCACTTTGAAAAACTCATCAGCTTAAATATTAACCCATACATCACAAGATGGGTTGCAAACTGGCTGAGTGACAGAACCCACAGGGTCAGAGTTGCTGGCGCCATGTCAGACTCAAAGCCTGTCACAAGTGGTGTCCCACAGGGCTCAGTCCTAGGCCCACTCTTGTTTGGCATCTACTTCTCCGAAGTACAAGCAAACACAGGAGGGTTATGGCTGACAAAGTTTGCAGATGACTGCAAACTGGGCGCCATAGTAGAAAACACATCTGACACAGATATCCTTCAGAAGGGTCTCACAGAAACGGATAACTGGTGCCAGAGCCATGGCCTAAAGATAAATGCCAAAAATGCATAGTCATACCCTTTGGGAAAACAAGGTTACCCCTAGCTACCAAATAGGTGGCAATCCACTGAGCACAGAAGAAGTTATCAGGGACCTGGGGACCCAGGTTGATAGTAGTCTGTCATTCGACACCCATGTAGCTAAAGTAGTTAGGAAGACCTTCTACATTGCCCACCTTATCATGAAGGGATTCTCATCTAGATCAAGGGAGGTCATTGTCTCCCTCTACTCATCACTCATCAGACCAATGATTGAGTACAATGCCCCATTCGAATGTATCTGACCCGACACTTGCAGCAGCTGGAGAGGCCACAAAAGTTCCTCACCAAAAGGATAAAGGGTCTCAAAAATCTGTCCTATGCTGCCCGACTGAAAGAACTCCAGCTCTATTCAGTCGCTACCGCTTGCTCAGAGGTGACCTTTGCCTAACATACAAGGCCATGTCAAACCCAGATTTGATGAATATGCTTCACCTCAAAAAATCTAGATCCATCAGAGCCACAAGGGCGCGAGACTTAAACCTTGACACGGCTATTAATAGGACGTGCTGGAGGGATAGATTCATCACCCAAAGACTCCCTATGCTGTGGAACAAAATCCCGTATATGTGAGGCAGAGCACCTCGCTGGCCTTGTTCAAGAGAAATCTTGACCAATGGATGGGAGATCGCAGATATACCCCAGGGATTACCTCTGTGTCACTGCTCGACAGAGGCACAGCAAAATAATGGGTATAGTTCCCCATACTAAAGGGGTGGCGTAAGCCACAAAACTATGGGCTAGGCTTGTAAATGCCCTTGGGCAGATAGCCTAGTATGAACCTATGAACCTATGAACCTATATATATATATATATATATATATATATATATATATATATATATATATATATATATGTATATACATCTGTATGTATATATATATATATCTATGTATATATATATCTATATATATATGTATATCTATATATGTATATAGATATATAGATATATATATACATATACATCTGTATGTATATATATATATATATATATATATACATATGAACATATGTATGTATCTATATACAATTGATGTTATGTGATTATTTGTGAGTCATACATAAATATATATATATATATATATATATATATATATATATATATACACATATAGCTGTCTATCTGTCAACATTTACAGATATATATCTGTCCATATGTCCATGCATGTTCAGCTCATATTTTGGCCTGTTCCTCATTCACTTGGCAATTGTCATGGATGATCGCAGCATTAAAGTCAGTAACTAGTGCCAACACGTTTGTGTTTCAGACTTCATCTCCTTCTACATATGTGTTCTAATACATATAACTGTGTAACTAGCAGCATTTTAAGTCTATTAGAACATTAGTTGACATATATCCCTATTTGTACCCACAGTGTGGAATACTTTGTCCACACTTCTTGCATTAACAGGTTGTGTGGTATGATATCAATACATTTCCTGTACTGTTGACTGATTGTGCTGGATGATGTGTTTTTGAAAACATCAGGTTATGTATATCTGCCATGGTTTAGTGGTAAATCACTTTGTGTATGGCTTGCAGGGTTCGAACCTTGGAGAGGCAGTTTATTTTGTTGCTGGGCAGAACAAGGGACATTGGCTACAGAGTGATTAAGGCACTTTTAAGCAGTTTGAAGCAGGTTTGCATGAGTTTGTGTGACGGTAAGCACTGCCAACCTCCGCTTATTTTTCTTACAGTCAGCTAGCTTCGAATTTCTCTACCTGTGTAGGCATAGCTTACCTCTGCGCAAACCCACGCCAACCCCCTTACTGCTACTTAAACATGCTTACTGACGCTTACCCCTGCACTAATTTCTTTAAAAGAAAAGAAAAAAGGGTTGATAAGAAAGTGGTAAAAAACAAGGCACAAAGAGGGAAAGACAGTAGGGAAAATAGCTAGGCATGTACAGGAAGGATATAGGAAAGGTCCATAGCTGTCCATTTCTTCTACAGCAACAGATGTGCATATACACTAAATTTGTAGGTACAGTTGGACCCTCAAACCCCTGGGAGAGGGGCAAGGACAACATATATTCATTGTGATGCCAATTAGACCAGATTACATGTGTCCAGTGGACACGTGTGCAAAATGGACAGCTATGTATGGGGCAAGATTTTTTTGTGGGAGCAGATTGCCCTTTTTTTCAGGTGAGAGTGGGATGTTGGGAAGGGGTAGTAGGTATATTTGGAGAGGTAGGTTGGGTAGGTTAACAGACAAGACACACAAGATGCATACAGGGCTGGTATATGACACATGTGGGGGGGGTAAACCTCTTGGACGGGAGGGTTGTTTGGAAGTCACAAGCCCATGAGCCCCCAAATGGAAACAGTGGGACTGAGGTCCCCACCTATGGGCAGTCACCACTGCACCTTAACGTTCCCGAAGGTGGCTGTGCTGGGGGCTGTGTAGCAGGGGCAGACTCACCCTCTAATAGCGCCACTCCTCCCTCACGCTGGCATAGCCGCTCTCGATATTCCAGATCATGCTCCCTATACACCACAGCCCAGACCTGTTGATGGGTGACAGATTACCCTCCATGCCTGGTCCGAGGGGGAGGCGAGCCCCATCCCCTGCAGCAGTTCCACCCAAAGGTGGTGCAGGGCCCACAGAGGAAGAGGTCCCAGGCTGGGCCCCAGATGTGTTGGTGCCCAATGTCATGGCCAGCTGAGGTGGGACAGGCAGGTCTGCTGGGACTGGCCTTCCCTAACAAGCTGTGTTGTCGCAGGTTTATGACAGATATGGGTTAGTAACAGTCAACAGCATTCAGGATTAGTTATAACAGCATGCATAGATATTCCCATTAACCCAAAACACCAGATTTAACACAGTTGCAGAGCAAGCAGAACATATACATATATGGAACAACAGTGGCCATTACAGGAGCATGCAGGTTTCATTGATGGCAACAGGCCACCAATATGGGTGTATTTTAACATGGAACATGCATAGAAACAAATGTAAATATTTATAAACCATTAGGACATATGTCCCAACAAAAGTTTGGAGTGTACACATACCAGTTGAGGAGTGTCATTGGGTTATTATGCACATATGGTAGGGGTGAGAGAGAGAGAGAGAGAGAGAGAGAGAGAGAGAGAGAGTTAGTTCAATTAACAACTAATATATCCTTGTATTTTTCACAACATTCTTGGTCACTGCAGTGATCTTTCCCTTACATATATTATTACCCTACACAATGGCCTTATATTGTACACTGGTATGTTTCTAGATTATTATATATGTGACCTGTGTCTTACATACAGGTGTGACAGACTGCAGGTGTTAATGCAACATATGTTGAAAATTGCTGTCATACACTTTGGGTGAGGTGCTAGAATGACAGGTTTGTTCTCATATACATTCTCTGACTATGCACACATTTGACTATCAGTTATATGTCATTGACTGCTGCCTACATTTCTTGGATCATCACACTGAATTTTCAGGGGAACAAGGTACGAAGCTAGTGATATGGGCCATTTATCTGAACATGCTGGACAGATTGAAACAGTTGTGGGGTATGAATATGCATACAACTTACAATTTGAACATTCTAGCAAATTCTGTACAGTTGTTGTTTGTAATTATGCGTACATTGTAACAAAATCTGTACAGTTGTGGGGTATGATTATGCATACAAATTAGTAGCTCTCTCAGGATTAAAACCCCTGCTGTGTGTGAGAAAAAGTTATAGCTAACATCACAGTACACTGTGCTATCAGGGAATTGATGTAAAACTTTTGACTGTTTTCTATCTAAGTCTCCCTAATTTGTATGATATGACTGACCTCTTGGCACTTCCAACATTGTTATGCAGGACTTCATACTCATTTTATCTGCATACCACGGTGCGGGTGATACTGCTTAAGAAACAACAGCACTATTCACAGTATGGAACAGATCGCCAACATATGAGAGAACAGTAAACAGAAGCACTCCAGGGGTTATACCTTTATTCACCGACTATTACACATTTTTTTCTACTGGTGCACCACTTTCTAAGGCTCTTATATTTATTTGTTATGACAGTATATGCAGACTGATTACTAACCTGACTCGCAATGCAGTCTTTGCAGCCTAGCATCATGGGCTTGCTGGTTTGCAGCCCGCTCATCTGCAGCTGTCAGATAAATGCAGTGCTATTTAGCCATACCTATCCATATTATACACAAGCTAGGCAATTATTTACTACTTAGTAGAATGAGTACTTACTCAGTACTGGGGCATTGGGTATCTGCCAAGACTCCTGGATCCACTGTTCCAGTACATCCCCCCTCCGCCGCTTCAGGTCAGCATGGTGGTGCCTGACCTGCTCACCTGTCTGGGGGACACCTGTGGCACTGATGAGGTCATGGGTGAGACTGTCCCAGGCCTCCATTTTATACTGCAAGCTCTGGTACTGGCCCGGCAGCAGTCTCTGATCATGGTGTTTTACCAGGAGCCATACCATGATATTTGACTCCTGGATACCCCAGCGCTGTGCTTTAAATCGAGTGCCTTCACCCACACCAGCCATTCTGCCTGCAGTAGGAAGTTACAACCAGTTATGAGAAGTATTTCTGCCTATAGGGTTTAAATACGGCCAATTTCCAGCAGTTTCCTGTGATTGGCTAGTTCTGAAAAGGCTAAGCTATGGGCACACCTGCTTACATAAGATTGGCACTGCTTAAAGAGGTATACTACTAGGCAGATTGAATTGGCTCCCCTTCACATTGCTTACTCTTATTAACTTCAGCTGTGCTGCGGTTAGCATTGCTTAATAGTTAATTATCACTATATTTGCCATTTGGCAATGATTTATTCTTCATTACAGGTTATATATGTGTCTGATATCCGTGATTCATGTGTATACAAACTGTATGGGGACCTGGGGACTTCTACACATTATTACAATCACACCTCAGATCTATGCTTACTGCACTACTCCAGTTCACATTTTTATTTTATGTAGAAGGTTATACCACTTCACACTACGTAGATTCAGTTCACATGTTTGGTTTGGTTTTCCTGTGGTGAGGATTAGTTTGCTGATACCTCATTCACATCTATTGTTGTGATGGCTTAGTGGTTAACTACTGTGACTATAGGTTACTGAGTATGAGTCTTGCAGAGGCAGTGTATTTTGTTACTGGGCAGAACATGGGCCATTGGATGCAGAGTGATTAAGGCACTTTAAAGCAGATGTAAGTGGGTTTGCATGGGCATGTGTGACGGTAAGCACTGCTAACCTCTGGTTACAGTTTCTTACACTCAGTTAGCTTCTACTTTGCTTAATCTGTGTAGGCAATGCTTACCCCCATGCAAACGCACTTAAACATGCTTACTACTGCTTATGTTTGCTTAAACCTGCTTACTAGTGCCTTATACATAATGACACTGACACTTCACATGTGCATTTAATGCAGTACTCCATTTCACATTTAAATGTTATTATGTAGGTTATATGGCAAAAAGATGTAAAAACATGTTCATATACAGATTTCACATGGAAAATGATATATGCTACAGTGGGACTCGAACCAGGATGCCTGTTTGTTAGGCAGATGCTCTAACCACTACCCTATTTCTGTGCGGCTTCATTTGCATATATATTCCTTGTTATCCTCTTCAGCCTTTTCAGCTGCTTTAGCCATAGCTGAGCGATGTGCAAACCCATGCACCTACAGTTAGCTGTACTCGGGGTTTTAAAAAAAAAATAACTAAAAGGGTTTCTTCGTTTTAAGTGTACTGTTGCTGTTGAACAGATGGGGGCTGTTGGTGTGGATATGTGGAAACTTATGTGCGGTCCCGCTCATTTATTTACACATTCTTCTGTTCTACTTTGCAGGGGTGTGTTTATTCTGAGAGCTCTGCTTTCAGACACGCCCCCTGCACTCGTCCACACTCCATGTAGCATTAGGAGTTCAGGCAGCGCTCCTTCATTAATATGCATGGCGTGCTGCCGTCCTCCTCTTAAACTGCTGCTTCTGTGCAGGACTTGATTTGTCCTGCATGGAAGATTAGTAAATCCGTGGGAGTGTCTTTAGTAAAGATATATTTAGATTTGTTATAAGACATTATACATTTTTCCTTTGTTAAAAAGCTTATTACATTGGTGGCCCACCAATGTGGTTTGTTTTTTAAATTTACCATTATATTTGTTTCTAGTACAACTGCCAGATCTATACACTTTAGTAGGTGATAGTAGAACCCTTTTGTATAAGTAGCAGCTAAGATTGCATGGGTACCTGAGACATCACAAGTAAATTTCAAGAGAATATCATAGACCCTAACTGGGTCTGTACATTAAAGTCCTTAATTTCAGAATTATTCACTGTAGAAGTGTTTGAGACTTTAAAAGAGGAGGTTACTAATTTGTGGATGGATTTATTAAGAAACTGAGATAGTATAAGAGTGCTAAGGTGGGAGGTGTTTGTAATGATAAGGTTTTGAATGTTGAGCTCCCAGTGGGCTAATTTATTGTTTCTTCTAGGAAATTATCATTTATTAAATCATGGAATCTATGGATCAAACCAACTTTTCTAAGGTATAGAGGCATTGGTGTATTGACAAATATTTGAAATCGCTCATTATAAAAGTATGCTTTATTATGGCCAGTTTAATTAGTTCATTTAGGACTCTGTCACAAACATTTGAGGACATGGATAGTTTACTACAGTAGGCTATAATTGCAGGTTCATTTTGTTTATAGTGTGGTGAAATTCAGTGAGTTCAGCTTGCGTGTCTCAGTGAATCTTCCTAGATATGACACAGTTTCTGAAGAATATAGAAAAGCTCTCATGGTTTCCCTCAAGTCTGAATGCATGGTACCTCTAAAACATAGTGATGAGGGAATGTTATTTTTACACTTAAGCCAAGCCTCAGTTATGGCACAGATGGATATATTCCAGTTGCAGGAAAGTCTCAAGATCAGGCAATTTGATATTGAAATGTATGGCTATGACAAGAACAACACTGAAATAGTCAGAATTATGTAATTTGCTATTTTATAAGGTGCAGTACTGAGATGCTGCCTAAAAATGCAGCATGGTGACAGCAAAGGCTTTGGACAATCAGCAGAAGCTATAGAATGAGAGTTGTGGACTATCCCTTGCAAAGCAAGTGGGCATTGCTACCATCTCATCCTAGACTATCACATACTGGATCCCCTAGGATGATACCAACTCCTGAAGATAAGTATTGATTATTTTTTTTTATTTTTTTGCATTCAGGCATCAGTCTTGTTAAGGGTAGGATCCTTTCAAGAACAGAGTCTGTTCTGTATTTGCGACATGCACAGTGAGATCCAACATGTCTCTCTGCTTGCTTCTCAAGTTTGAGTGCTGCAAGTCATTTACACTAATGGGTTACCACTTGATCATGTTCATATTTGTGCAGTGTGAGGAAACCCAGCCACTGGGGATGCACAAGCCAGTGCATTTCTTTGTGCCGGTCCCAAGCCCGGATAAATGGGGAGGGTTGCGTCAGGAAGGGCATCCGGCATAAAACCTCTGCCAACAATTACTGATGTGGAGAACTTTTCATAATTACATACCAGATCGGTCGAGGCCTGGGTTAACAACGACCGCCACCAGTACTGTTAGCCAACAGGGTGCTGGCGGAAATTGGGCTACTGTTGGCTGAAGAAGAAGAGGAGGGGGAAGGCATGCCCGAAGGCAGGAAGAGAGGAAAAAGGTTAGGAGTGTAATACTGAGGGTAGGAACTTTGAATGTTGGCAGTATGACTGGTATAGGGAGAGAGCTAGCTGATTTGATGGAGAGAAGGAAGGTTGATATATTGTGCATGCAAGAGACCAGATGGAAGGGAAGTAAGGCCAAGTGTATAGGAGGCGGGTTCAAATTGTTCTATCATGGTGTGGATGGCAGAAGAAATGGGGTAGGGGTTATCCTAATGGAACAGTATGCCAAGAGTGTTTTGGAGGTGAAGACAGTGTCTGATAGAGTGATGTTTATGAAGCTTGCATATGCTCCACAAGTTGGGTGTGCGATGGATGAGAAAGAAAAATTTTGGAGTGAGTTGGATGAAGTGGTGGTGAGTGTACCCAAGGGTGAGAGACTAGTGATTGGAGCGGACTTCAATGGGCATGTTGGTGAAGTGAACAGAGGGGATGAGGAAGTGATGGGTAGGTATGGTGTTAAGGAGAGGAATGCAGAAGGTCAGATGATTGTGGATTTTGCGAAAAGGATGGACATGGCCATGGTGAATACATATTTTATGAAGAGGGAGGAGCATAGGGTAACGTACAAGACTGGAGGAAGATGCACACAGGTGGATTATATCCTATGTAGGAGGGTCAGTCTGAAGGAGATTGGAGACTGTAAAGTAGTGACTGGGGAAAGTGTAGTTAAGCAGCATAGAATGGTGGTCTGCAGGATGATGTTGGTGATCAAGAAGCGGAGGAGGAGTGTGAAAGCAGTGCCAAGGATTAAATGGTGGAAGTTAAAAAAGGGTGATTGTGAGGTGGAGTTCAGGGAAGAGTTAAGACAGTCACTGAGGGCAATGAAGAGTTACCGAATAGCTGGGTAACTACAGCAGAGCTAGTAAGGGAGACTGCTAGGAAGGTGCTTGGTGTGACATCTGGACAGAGGAAGGAGGACAAGGAGACATGGTGGTGGAATGAGGAAGTACAGGAGAGTATACAGAGGAAGAGGCTGGCGAAGAAGTGGGATTGTCAAAGAGATGAAGAAAGTAGACATGAGTATAAGGAGATGAGGTGCATGGCAAAGAGAGAGGTGGCGAAGGCTAAGGATAAGGCATATAGAGAGTTGTATGAGAGATTGGATACTAAAGAGGGAGAAAATAACCTGTACCGGTTGGCTAGACAGAGGGACAGAGCTGAGAAAGATGTGCAGCAGGTAGGGGTGATAAAGGACAGTGAGGGAAACGTACTCACAAGTGAGGAGAGTGTGTTGAGTAGATGGAAAGAGTACTTTGAAGGGCTGATGAATGAAGAGAATGAGAGAGAGAGAAGGTTGGATGATGTGGGGATAGTGAATCAGGAAGTGAAGCAGATTAGCAAGGAGGAAGTAAGGACAGCTATGAAGAGGATGAAGAATGGAAAGGCTGTTGGCCCAGATGACATACCAGTGGAAGCATAGAGGTGCTTAGGAGAAATGGCAGTGGAATTTTTAACCAGATTGTTTAATGACATTTTGGAAAGTCAGAGGATGCCTGAGGAGTGGAGAAAAAGTGTTTTGGTACCTATCTTTAAGAATAAGGGTGATGTGCAGAGCTGCAGTAACTACAGAGGGATAAAACTGATCAGTCACAGCTTGAAGTTATGGGAAAGAGTAGTGGAAGCTAGGTTAAGAAGGGAGGTGATGATTAGTGATCAGCAGTATGGTTTCATGCCAGGAAAGAGCACTACAGATGCAATATTTGCTCTGAGAGTGTTGTTGGAGAAATACAGAGAAGGTCAGAAGGAGTTGCATTGTGTCTTTGTGGACTTAGAGAAAGCATATGACAGGGTGCCTTGAGAGGAGTTGTGGTATTGTATGAGGAAGTCGGGAGTGGCAGAGAAGTATGTAAGAGTGGTACAGGATATGTACAAGGGTAGTGTGACATTGGTGAGGACTGTGGTGGGAGTGACAGATATGTTTAAGGTTGAGTTGGGATTACATCAAAGATCAGCTCTGAGCCCTTTCTTATTTGCAGTGGTGATGGACAGGTTGACAGATGAGATTAGACAGGAGGCCCCGTGGACTATGATGTTTTCAGATGACATTGTGATATGTAATGAGAGTAGGGACCAGGTTGAGGAAACCCTGGAGAGGTGGAGATATGCTTTAGAGAGGAGAGGAATAAAGGTCAGCAGGGCTAAAACAGAATATATGTGTGTAAATGAGAGGGAGGGTAGAGGAATGGTGAGGATGCAGGGAGTTGAGTTGGTAAAGGTGGATGAGTTTAAGTACTTGGGATCAACAGTTCAGAGTAATGGTGAGTGTGGAAGAGAGGTGAAGAAGAGAGTACAGGCATGGTGGAATGGGTGTAGAAGAGTGTCAGGAGTGATTTGTGACAGACGGGTACCAATAAGAGTGAAAGGGAAGGTCTACAAGAGGGTAGCGAGACCAGCTATGTTATATGGGTTGGAGACGGTAGCATTGTTGTAAAGGCAGGAGTCAGAGCTGGATGTGGCAGAGTTAAAGATGTTAAGATTTGCACTAGGTGTGACTAGGATGGACAGGATTAGGAATCAGTATATTAGAGGGTCAGCTCAGGTTGGACAGTTTGGAGACAAAGCAAGAGAGGCGAGATTGCGTTGGTTTGGACATGTGCTGAGGAGGGATGCTGGGTATATTGGGAAAAGGATGGCTAAGGATGGAGCTGCCAGCTAAGAGGAAAAGAGGAAGGCCTAAGATGAAGTTTATGGATGTGGTGAGAGAGGACATGCAGGCGGTTGGTGTGAAAGAGCATGATGCAGAGGACAGGAAGAAATGGAAACAGATGATCCACTGTGGCGACCCCTAATGGGAACAGCCGAAAGAAGATGATGATGATGATGATGTGAGGGAAGGGACTGAAGACCCCACATGGCAAAACAGATCCTGGTGCAGTAGAGACAACTGCACCCATGTCCATGTCTAGCCTCATAACCATGGAGTCAGTGTGCCTAACAATGGAGTCACCAATTTCTAGGGCATTTCTATTTGCACTCATAGACTTGGTAGAAATGGATGACTTTACAGTCTTTGGCTTTATGATCCATTACTATATGTGAAGGGGTAATGTTGTGTAAGTAAATTTCTACTAAGACTTTATCTCCCTTGCTCTGTGAATCTTGGGGAGTGAATTTTTGATAGCCTCAGCATATGCTTGTAGGATTGTTGGACCATAGGAAGGTCAGAGCTACCAAGTCTTGTGACCATTGTACCTTGCTATATCCCCTCTAGATTGCTTCTTCCCTCTTAAGCAGGGTTATGGCAGTCAAGCTGGGGGATAATTTATGAATACTTTTCCTTTTATCCAAGTCTTACTTGAAAGAAGACAGTGCATCACATTATGTTGGTTTTGTAAATTCCTACAGAAGTGTGAGTGGTAATATGTGGAGCTCACAGACCATTTGTCTTAGTTGAGAGGTTTGTTTCCATATTGCGCAAATACTTGTACCATGTATATCACACAATAGTTCATGGTCAGTAATCATCTGGCAGTTCACATACTGCCTAAGAATGATACCACCATAAAGGATAAAAGTTGGTTGGTGTTCCATGCAGGTCAGGCATGCCTATATCTTACAAGGGATATGTTTCACCAATTATATAACCAGGTAGTTTAGTTGACAGGTACATAGAGTCTTATGATCAAGAAATTACAATATAGTAAGTGCAAGGTTGCAATGACCAAAGTAGTAGCAATGATAGTAGTAAACAACAAAGCCTGCAACAAGCAGGGCAAGAACAACAGCAATACATGTGAGACAGGGACATCAACAGCTGGAACAACAAGCTATGAGAGATCAACTGTAATGATATCTTCTAAGTAGTAGTTGTAGTTAAAGAACATGGTGGAAGTGGCAACAGCAGCAACAACAGCAGAACAGCTAACAGTGCAATGCAGCTCATGAAACAACTAAAGGCAACCAATTGCAGAAAGATTGGCTAACAACAGCTTGTAGCTCACAGAAATTCTAATAGCAGCTATCAGTAAATGAAGAAACAGATTAGCAGTGACATTTTGTAGAGGACATTAACACACAACTGCAAACAATTCAGTTGTGTCTATAAAGTAGTCATCACAGCAATGCTTCAAATAATAAAACCCTGAAAAGTTCAAAACTGGACCCTTGTCAGTAGCAACAGCACTTGTTTAAAGGTCTAAAGCAATCAAAATCTTCGAACCAGCTTTGTTGCCTCTCCTTTCACTTCAAATAAAGATTAAAAGATTAAAACTTACTATGAGTGCACTGTAACCACATTATTTTTAATTAAAATGAAGAAAATAAACTTTTCAGTTTAGTGATGAAGTCACAGCTGATAAATCAGGAAAATCAGCTAATAATCAGGAGCATTCTGCTCAATGTGTTTACAGATTGTAACAACAGAGTGTTGAAGTTAGTGTTTTTAGTATAACCAGTGTTTCTGAGATGGAGGATTTCTAGTAGGACAGTATCTTTCATAACTTAGAATGGAATGTAGAGGTCACCACGTAAGAACCACAATGAAACACAAAAAAAAATTGAGAGAGATTTTAGTTTCTCCAGGTAGAAAAAGTTATTTGTTTATTTTGCAAATGGCATATTATGTTATACTTTGATTTTGCTTGGCAAACTTTTCTTGTGACTGCATGTAAGATATAACATACCTCTGCACTGCCACATTTTACTCAAATAAATTATGTACAATATAAGAACAGACAGAAGACATATGACTAGTCTGCTGTGCTGTTTTGATTTGACTGTTGTTTTCATTAAATCATCCAACTTGGTTTAATAGCTGTGATCTTGACAGTCTTTATATACTTTGTTAGGTATGACAAAAGTCAACATCTGCCTGAGAAAGCGTAGAAAAGTTATGAAAAAATGATGTGCCTCAGGATTCATCAAGCTCTGCATGGCATGCAGGAATAGTGCAAGAGCGGCTGCAGGCAATATGGCTGCCATGCGATCCAGAAATAAGCACCCGGGATGTGCACAAGTGCTCCTGCACTATTCCTGCACGGACACAGCCCTTGTATGCTAATTACATCATTTGCTGGTGAAAACCTTGCAAATGAGGTAAATTAGCGATCCAGGAAGCAGGCAGGTATCCGTGCAGGAATAGTGTAGACTGCAGAAATGTATTCATCCAGTAGCTGAATACATTTCTGCGAACTACAAAACGGAGGCATGACAGCTCATACAAATGCATGTATTAGAAGGGTTAGGCATGTCAAAGGCCAAATATATGGCCAAAGGTATGAAAATTAATTTCAAAATTATAAAAATTAACTTTTTTTTGTTGGCCGATTTCGGACGTTTAAGTGCAGGGCAGCAGTGCTCAAACGGGATCGGCCCGAAAATAATAAAAAAAGCTGAAAATAAGCTTTTAAACCAAAATCATCATTTTGCAATAATAGTCAATGACATGCATAACACAACAGGACCATGGAATAGTGGTTGCTAAGGGGGAAGGCTGAGTGTCGGCTTTGTAACCATGCATTAGCAGTCAATCCTATGCAAATGAGGGCAATGATACTGAATCACAGATTTCCCCTCAGTGCTACCTTGCACCCAACCATGTAGGTGCAGTAATACCATGGTGTAAGCCTAAGAGCTAGATGAATTCATAAGGGAGTGTGTCATGCATGCTGTAAGCTTACTGGAGCTCTGTGGCCCATGTTTGCCCTTAGCTAAGCACAGCTAAGGAAGGGGATGTTTCTGAAGCTGCCTAGTAGTATTTACATTGTCTAAACGGGTGTGCATGCTGCGCACCGGGTTTCAAACAAAAAAAAAAAAACAAATAAACCAGGAAATAGCAGCTCTGTTCACATCTGAGCATTAGGTTTGCGTGACATGCCTCGGGGCTTAAACAGGAAGACAATGGGAAGGGAAAACAGCAGTAGGAAGGTAATCAAGGAGAACTAGCATAGCTGGCAGGTGAAATGTATCAGAACCAGCCAATTACACAGGCAGCAGCCCTTCCCAGCACATTACTATAAACTATGCAAATACCTTTCTCTCTGTTTTTTCCCATAAACTCTACACCACTGGTGTACACAAATGGGGACATTTTACCTAAAAAAAGCAACAAAATGATAGGGGCTGCTTTTGCTCTCATAAATCAATATGTGGAAGAGGCTGAGGGTGGTGTGGATGAGAACGCTGATGACCAACCCACAGTGAGGAGAAGGAGAAGAGTGTACAGACCCAAGGTGACCTACCAGGGGCTACATGAGCTGGATATAGTGGAGCACTATAGGGTGGACAGGGACCTCCTACAGCAAATTATTTAGCTGTGCCGGCCACGCCTCACACACAGAGCCAACAGAGGGGAACCCATCCCAGTGGATACCAAGGTATGTGTAGGCTTAAGAATGCTAGCCACAGGTACCTTCCAAAGGCCAACTGGGGACATCATAGGGATCACACAGGCATCAGCATCCAGGGTGCTCCACCAGTTCCTGGATGCCATGTCAGCACATGTCAGTGACCGCATATATTTCCACAATACTTGTGAGGTGTTGACCAGCAATATGTGTCTCTTCCACCAAATAGCAGAATACCCTGAGGTAGTGGGTGCTATAGACTGCATGCATATACACATCAAAGCACCACCTGGTTAGCAGAGTAGGGTCTACATAAACCACAAGGGCTTCACCTCCATCAACTTCCAGGTCATGTGCGATGCCCAGGGCATTATAATGAATGTGTGTGTTGGCAGCCCTGGAAGCTATCATGACTCCCACATCTGGCATATGACACAGATGTACCAGGGATTTGCCAATGTTTAAATTCCATATGGTCACCTAGTGGGGGATGCTGATTATGCATTGGACCCGTGGCTGATGACACTCATCAGAAATGCACACACACACGAACAAGAACTCCATAATGAGGCACATGCACAAACCAAAATCATAATAGAGTGTGTGTTTGGGATGCTCAAGTCACAGTTCCGGTGCCTGGACATATCTGGTGGAGCCTTGCAGTACTCTCCAGCTACATGTACCCAAATTCTCATTGGATGTGCCATGCTACACAATATGATCCTGTAGAAACAGCTGCAGCAGGATCAGCATGGGGCATGACCACACAGCCCCCCACCATTGCCAAGGCCAGAACAGGCACAGAGTGATTCGGAGGAGGAACAACCTGAGCTTGCTCCTGTAGGCAGAAGGAGGAGTGCCCAGTATGCCCAGGTTTTGGCAAAGAGGCATTGCATAGCACATACACTGACACGGTAGGAACCCAGGGAATGACACCTCTCTCTGACTCGCACATACAGTAAATGGGATGCCAAACATGACACTACCTGTGCTTAACCATGTATAGGGAGTGTACTATGTACATCCAACATAGTCAGCCCTTCAGAACCATCCTCAATACTGGCACAGCCACAAGGTAAGTCACTCTCACTATCAGTTGCTGAATAGAGTAGTATGTTCTGCTACTGCGGTTAAACAATTCCAGGCTCCACGAAGTCTGCACTTCAGTTTTTCCCTTGAAACTTGAAACACTTCAACCCAGCACTAGAAATAAGGCAATTTAAGACCGGCACTTACTAAAACTCACTAAAACTAGCACTAGCTTACATCTTGCACTTCAGCCCTATACTCAGGAAGTATAAGGCTCTTTACTCATCCAATCAGCAATACAGTCCCAACCATCTATTCAGGCATGTTCAAGGGACAGCTTCAAGTGTGCTCACCGGTCTAGCTGGTGAATCTGGGCATCCTTAAGCAATGTTACAATTGCCTCATGTGCACAGACAACCCCCTCCTCCTCCCAACCAACACAAACATATGTGAGAGATGCAGCTACACAGCCAACCTGGAGGCTAAGCTCTCTCAATCCATGACTGGATCAACCAGTCACAAGGAGAAGGGCAACACTAGCACCACATTACCAGACTCACATAGACCAGCCATAGATGCACCAGAAAACAACTCTCAGAAACACGCAAAAACATACTCGGAGGCTCTAAATAAGAACCTGCCTAAACAACAGAGACCCCCTAAGCATACACCCAAGCAACCCCCACCCCACAAAAGAAACCAGGTAACACATACGTCACAATGTCAGTGTGCCAAGCAAAAACAACCCCTAAGGCTAAATAACACACCTAATACACTAGTAATCGGTGATTCTATCATCAGGCACACAGACGTCCCACTCACTAGACTGAACAAGGAGAAGGTTACCGTAAGCTGCCTGTCGGGTGCCAGAATCCGCCACATAACACATGCACTCAGGTCACTCCACAACAAGCACAAATATGACTCTGTCATTGCACATGTTGGCGTAAATTGAGGAGCTCTCTGACCATGTAGCCCAGGCTGGTGTGACTCTGAGTAGCATCCTGCCCTCACCCAAAATGATGCCAGCATACGAAGAAAAAATGATCAGTTTCAACAATTGGTTAAACTCCTGGTGTCATTCAAAGGGGATCCATTACTTGTAAGCCTGGGACTACATGCTTGACAAGCCATGTTGCTTCTCCAGAGATGGGTTACACCTGTCGCCCCTGTGCTTTCGAATACTGGCCAAGACTCTTGCCGCCCCAGTACTGCCTTTTTTAGGCAAGGCTCAAAAGACAAACCCGCCTCCATAAACAACAATAATAAACAAAAACTGAGAGTAATGCTGCTCAACGCCAGAAGTCTAAACCTCAAAATGCACGCCCTCAAGGCTCTCCTTAGTATGGAAGAAATCAATGTATGTGCAGTGACAGAAACCTGGTTCAAGGCTCCAGAGAGCACCCCAGCACTACCAGGCTATAACTCCTACCATACCTTTAGGTCCCAAAACTGGTTAGTAGCACAGCACATAGAATCTGAGACCATCCAAGTGCAATTGACAGCGGGTAAATTGACTGTTCAGTTTATAGCTTGCTACAGATCTCCCACCTTGTCGCAGGACCCTCATGCAGCATTCCTGAGAACATTAGAAAGTATGAAGATTCTACCCAACACATGCTACTGGGTGACTTCAGCTATCCAAACATTGACTGGGAAAACTACTCAAGCTCAAACGCCCTAGCCCAATGCTTCCTTGACTTTATAAACTCAAACACCCTTGAACAACTGGTCACCACTCCCACAAGAGGTGACAACATACTGGACCTGGTCATCACCAACATGGGGAACCTATGTTCCACACCCGAGGTAAACTCGTCATTGGTGAGATCAGATCACAAACTAATGACACTGGACATCCACATCCCACCCCCCCCCCACCCCCAGTCAAGGAAATCAAGGTAAAAAACTTCTCTAAAGCCAACTTCACACTCCTCAAGAGCGAGGTGGGAAGTTTCAAAGCTCCCAATCAAATGAAAAATGATGACCCATCGGCAGAATCCTTTACAAGTGCATTCTATGAACACCTTCAAGAATGCATGGACCGAGCCATCCCAAGTAAAACCAAGACCAACTCCTCAAAAAAGAGGAAGCCAGTCTGGTGGACCCCAGCCATAAATAAACTTTACAACAGAAGGAGGAAACTCCTGCAAGATAGAACAAAATCCCAAAATAAGAAGGCATCTCTGATTAACATCAGTAAAAAACTGCACTCCCTCATTAAATCATCCAAGGCCAACTTCGAAATAAAAATAGCCAATGACTCTAAGGATAACCACAAGGCCTTCTTTAACTATGTCAAGAGTCTAGGGGCAAGCTCTCAGATATGCTCTGAGCTAGTGCATAATGGCCATAAGTACACTGAACCAACCAACATTGCCAACATCCTGGCTGACAAGTTCAGTGCAAACTTCACCCCCCCCCCCTCCACCAAAGGGGCTAGCACCGATTCCAGAAGAATGTGGCGCTCCAGATTTCTCAGACACACAAGTAAAGACAGCCCTTGCAAAGGCCAAAAACACAGCATCAATGGGACCAGATGCTATCCCAGGTTGTGTCTTACACGAGCTTCAAAATGAACTAACCCCCCATCTCAAATCACTATTCAACCTCAGCCTCTCTACAGGCTATGTACCCAAAGAATGGTGTACAGCAACAGTCGTACCACTCCACAAAGGTGGTGCCACAACTGACTCTGGGAACTAACGCCCTATAAGCTTGACTAGCTTGGTCTGCAAAGCCATGGAACGCATTATCATGGAGTTCATTAATAGGGACATTGGGAACCTCCAGACACTGGACCCCACCCAGTTTGGCTTTGTTAAAGGCAGATCTTGCCTCCTGAACTTGATCAACTTCTTTGAAACAGTCACCAAGGCCATAGATGAAGGGAAGGTGGTCCACACAGCATATCTGGACCTCCCTAAGGTGTCCAACACCATCCCACACTCAGGAATCATAGACAAACTCACCAGCTTAAATATCAACCCCCCCCCCCATTGGCTCTCAGACAGAACCCACACAGTAAGAGTGGCAGGCGCCATGTCTGACTCTAAACCAGTCACAAGCTGAGTCCCACAGGGCTCAGTCCTGGGACCCCTCCTGTTCGGTATATATTTCTCCGAAGTACAGGCAAAGGCGGAGGGACTGTGGCTAACCAAGTTCGCAGATGACAGTTAATTGGGTGCAATAATTGACTCTCCAGCTGACACAGACATCCTGCAAAAGGATCTCACAGAGACAAACACCTGGTGTCAAAGTCACGGCCTCAAGCTAAATGCCAAAAAATGCATAGTAATACCATTTGGGAAAAGCAAAGTACCTACAAACTACAACATAGATGGGAATCCACTAAGTACAGAAGAAGTAATTAGGCACCTGGGTACCCAAGTAGATAGCATGCTCTCCTTTGATAACCACATAGCAAAAACGGTCAGGAAATCCTTCTATGTGGCACACCTGATCACAAAGGGTTTCTCATCCAAATCCAAGGAGGTGATTGTGCCTTTTTACTCCTCACTCATTAGGCCCATAATAGAGTACAATGCCCCATTTGGGATGTACCTCACTAGACACCTGCAACAACTAGAAAGACCACAGAAGTACCTCACTAAGAGGATTAAGGGCCTTAAACAATTACCCTATGAAGCACGACTAAAAAAGCTCCAGCTCTTCTCAGTCGCTTACCGTCTGCTCAGAGGTGATCTATACCTGACCTATAGGGCTATGTCAAACCCTGACCTAATGGACATGCTTCACCTTAAAAAAACGAGATCCCTCAGAACCACTCATTCTATTGACTTGAACCTATGTACAACAATAAACAGGACATGCTGGAGGAATAGATTCCTGTCCCAGCGACTCCCCTCACTCTGGAATAGAATCCCAATCCATATACGACAGAGCTCCTCTCTGACCCTCCTTAAGAGAAATCTTGATGAGTGGATGGGTAATCCTAAGTTCTACCCTGGGATCACTTCAGGAGCCCTGTTGACAGAGGCCCAGGTTACTAATCTAATGGGGAGGTGAAAGCCATCACTCTGTGGCTAGGCTTATAAATGCCCATGGGCAGATAGCCTAGTACTTACCTATAAACCTATGAACTTGTATCTATGGTACGGATGTGAGCATGTAAGGGAATTGGGTGGCTGAATGGGATGGCAGCAGATAGTAGACACCTATATAGGCAGCATGAAATGCATAATAAATACTGGTGTAAACATAGTAGGCAGTACTAGACAAGGTAACAAATCCCACTGCAGGACATGTGGTGGGCCAAATGTATGTCCATAGGACAAACACATGCATGTCAGTGAGGCTAAGCAACACCCTGCCAGCATCCCCACCAATGGATTAATAAGGACAGAGACTATCGCCATTAACACCTTGCACACTTACCCTGTAACCCCAGGGGAATACAGTGGCTTGCAGTCTGGGACTGTAGGAGTGACAGAATGCATTGACCTGTTACAGATGGCCTGCATCTCTACCAAATGCCCTACAGACCTCTGTCAAAGGCCTGTGTCTCACCCATATTGCCTTTTTTAATTTCTCCAAGTCTTTTGGGTTTCTAACCCCATGATGGCAATGTGCCCAGTAATGACTCCTTCTGCAATTCATATGGTGTGGTGTGGGTATCTTTTTTCCACATGGCTCTCGTTTCTGCCTGCAGATCCAGGTATTTTATGACTTTGTGTCTCTCTGTATGTAAGATACTGTAGTCACTGGGTGTGGCGATTTCAATGATCAATGCTATTTTTGTCTTCTTTTCTTGGACCACTATATCCAGTTTTCTAGCATCAATCATTTGAACTGTTGGTATTGGGTGATCCTATGTGATATAAACTTCATCATTTTCTATAATTCTTTGTGGCTCATGTTTCCAGTGTATTTCAGCCACTTTGATACCATAATATTTGCACAATCTCCAGTGTAACAGTCTCACCACATTATTATGCCTTTCAGTATACAGTCCCTCTGCGATTAGTGCATTGCAATCAGCAACAAGGTGTGTGACTGTTTCCAATTCAGTTTTACAAAACCTACATATGTCTGTTTCTCCTACATGTTCAATGGACTTTGTAAACCAGCATGTATGTAGCCCACTATTTTGGGCTGCCAATATTAACCTTTCATTTCTTGATGTGAATTCCCCTCTCCTTAACCATTCATATGTTTTTTTCTTGATCAACATTTGGCTCTTCCAGAAGTTTTCTATACTTGCAACTATATTTATGTTTTTTCCACATTTCTTGCCTTCTCATCTGGTCCTTCACCTTATATTCTTTCTTTAGTTTTTTAGCACATTCAGTTGCTGCCTGGTTTTTATCTACTTCTGGTATAATTTCCATTCCTGCTTGACGTCAATATGCTTCTGCTAAATTAAGCAGAGATATCATCTTAGATTTATTCTCCTCATGTTTCAAAACTTTCACTACATTTGGATCCTGTGAGGTCAGAAGACATGTGTGGAGTCCCATGATTGTATATCTATAAATGTAATCATTTTCAAGGAGGCCCATCTCTCCTTCGGAGCAGGGAATATATAATCTTGGTATACACTGATTTTTATAAATCATTTGGTAAGCATGAAGCATCCTTCTTGTTTTAATATCCAATCTATCCAACACTTTTTGGGGCCAGTCAGTCTCTCCAAAACTATAAGCTAGGACAGGAAGAGCAAATTTATTTATGGCTTGGATCTTGTTCCTTGATGTCAATGCTGTTTTCAGGATTAATTTAAGTCTTCTAAAGTACTCCTTACTGAGTTTTATTCACATTTGTTCATGTTTTATTGCTAATACTTCATAAATTCCCAAGTATTTATATACTCCCTCTTTCTCAAGTTTTTATATCACATTCTTGTAGCAAACGTATGTTTTCCTGGTGCTGCAGTTTTCCTTTTTTAAAGGTTGCTTTTACACATTTATCAAGACCAAATGACATTCCAATATCATCTGAAAAAGTTTTGACAACCTGCAGCTGTGCTTTCAGTTCCTCATCTGATGAGCTATATAGTTTTAAATCATCAACAAAGAGGAGATAAGTCATTAGACTTTGTTGTTTTCTAGAAGCCAAATTGTAGCCATGGCCTAAGCTCTTAAGTAGACTGCTTAATGAATTAATGCCAAGGCAGAATAGCAACGGTGACAGAGAGTCACCCTGGAATATCCCCCTTTGAATTTTTATTCCTGGAATAATAATCTGTCCTTTATCATGGCTTAATTGCAAAGTGGTCTGCCACTGTTTTATGGTTACTGTAATGTGGTCAATCAGTGTAGGGTGTATCTTATACATTTTTAAGCACTCTTTTATCCATGAATTTGGAATACTATCAAATGCTTTTTTTGTAGTCAATCCATGCCATACTTAGATCCGTCCCTTTCTTACAGTTCTCCACTATAACTTTGTTTAACAACAAATGATCCTATGTCCCATATGACTTTTGTTTTACTGCCCTTTTGTTCTACTGCCATAATTGAGTTTTCTTCTAAATGACTATAAACTCTGTTGGCATCAATTCCCATGTATAGTTTGTACATCGTTGGAAGACAAGTTACTGGTCTATAATTTTTAAGGTAGCTTGCAGGTTCACTCTTAAGTAAGAGCATTGTTTTTCCTGTTGTTAACCAGTACGGTGTGTGTTCAGGGTGCACATATAAATAGTTCTTACTCATGGTTAAGTCCTCGTGTAAAGAAGTTAATACTTTAAGTCAAAACTTAGGTACTGCATCTGGGCCTGGGGATTTACAGTTAGAGACTTTTCTCAACTTTGTTTCAATCTCTCTGGCTGTTATTTCATCTCATTTCATATCCTGTACCTTTAAACTTCTTATTCTTTCTTTTACTTCTTCTGTCCTTTTAGCATCTTTGTTATGTTCCACAGGATCTTCATAGATACTTCTCCAAAATATATCTACTTCCTCTTTTTTTTGGCAGTCTTTCAATTCATTTTACCTTATTTCCCAATTATCTATAAAACTTTTTTGGGTCATCAATAAATTCTTTATTTTGTGCTTTTCCCTTATATTTATCTTTGCATCTTTTAAGTCTTTCTGCCTGTTTTGAAATTTTTAGTTTATCTCCAATAATGCATAATAGATCCTGGTCTGTTCTAATACTGTACATTGCTTTTATCACATCTATCTTTCTTAATAGTTTTGTTGATCTATTCCCTCTTCTATAATCTTCTAACAGTGACACTTCTTGTCTTAGCTGCTTTATAGTTTTTTCTTTTCGATATTTCCATGATGGTATTCGCTTTCGCCCCCTCTTTTCCCTTGCTACCCTGTGTTCCTGTGGTAGATCTTTATCAGCTATTAATTTAGCAGCACAGTAATCTGTTCTGTTTACTTCTGTTATATTGCATGGATCTCTGTGGACATTCCTAATTACTGTGTTCATTTGTTTTATCAAGTTTCTAACTTTTGAGGTTTTATTAACCTTCAGAAGTCTACTTCTCTCATTGATCTTGGTATATCTGTCTTTGTCTATTAAATCAAGCAACTCTTCTTTTAACTCATTTTCTTCCATACTGAGGGCATATCCCTTGTATTCCTATGTCTTCTATAGCATCTTCCTGTGGCACATTCTCTTCATAGGTTCATAGGTTTATAGGTTCATACTAGGCTATCTGCCCTAGGGCATTAGTAAGTCTAGCCAGAGTGTGTTTGGCTTTCGCCACCCATTTTAAATGAGTTTTAGTATGCTCTTTTTCAAGGTTAGTTTGCTGTGCCTCTGTCTAACAGTGACACAGAAGTGATCCCCGGGGTAAAGCTATGATCTCCCATCCACTCGTCAAGATTCCTCTTGAAGAGAGTCAGTGAGGGACTCTGCCTAACTTGGACTGGGATTCTATTCCAGAGAGAAGGGAGCCTCTGGGTTATGAATCTGTCCCTCCAGCATGTCCTATTTATTTCTGTGCTGAGGTTCAAGTCCCTCGAGCATGTAGCTCGAAGGGATTTGGATTTTCTGAGGTGAAGCATGTCCATCAATTCCGGGTTGGACATGGCCTTATACGTGAGGCAGAGATCGCCTCTAAGTAGGTGGTATGCAACTGAGTAGAGCTGGAGTTTCTTTAACCGAGCAGCATATGGCATCTGTTTGAGCCCTTTGATCCTCTTGGTGAGGTACTTTTGGAGTCTTTCTAGTTGCTGCAGGTGTCGGGTAAGGTACATCCCGAATGGGGCATTGTATTCAGTTATGGGCCTGATGAGGGATGGGTAAAGAGGCACGATGACCTCCCTTGATCTAGATGTGAATCCCTTTATGATAAGGTGGGCTATATAGAAGATTTTTCTAACCACTTTGGCCACGTGATTGTCAAATGAGAGATTGCTATCAACTTGGGTCCCCAGATCCCTAATTACTTCTTCCATACTTAATGGGTTACCACCTATGTGGTAATTTTTGGGCACTTTGTTTTTGCCAAAGGGGATGACTATATACTTTTTGGCGTTGAGCTTGAGGCCATGGCTCTGGCGCCAGTTGTCTGTCTCTATGAGACCTTTTTCGAGGATGCTTGTGTCAGCTGGAGAGTCGATTATGGCACCCAGTTTGCAGTCATCTGTGAACTTGGTCAGCCATAGTTCACCTGTGTTGGCCTGTACCTCCAAGAAATATATACCGAACAAGAGAGGTCCCAGGACTGAGCCTTGTGGGACACCGCTTGTGACTGGTTTGGAGTCTGACATGGCTCCAGCAATTCTGACCATGTGTGTTCTGTCCATGAGCCAGTTTGCAACCCATCTAATGACATAGGGGTTTATATTTAAGCTGGAGAGCTTATCTATGATGCCCAAGTGGGGTATTGTATCGAAGGCTTTTGCAAGGTCCAAGAGGGCTGTGTGGACCACCTTCCCCTCGTCAATGGCCTTGGTGACTGATTCAAAGAAATTAACCAGGTTTAAGAGGCAGGATCTACGTTTAACAAAGCCGAATTGGGTAGGATCCAGTGTCTGTACATCCCCAATATCTTTATTTATGAGTTCCATGATGATCCTATCCATAGCCTTGCAAACCAAGCTAGTCAGGCTTATGGGGCGATAGTTACCAGGGTCCGTTGAGGCACCACCTTTGAGGCACCACCTTTGTGGAGAGGGACCACTGTTGCTGTATGCCATTCTTTGGGTACATATCCTGTAGTAAGGCTGAGGTTGAACAGTAGCTTTATGTTGGGGTTCAGCGCTTCTTGGAGTTCATGCAGGAAGATGCTGTGTTTTTTGCTTTGGAGAGTGCGGCTCTTACCTGAGCATCTGAGATGTCAGGGGGGCAGCACTCTGCTGGGATAGATATTTGCTCTTTTGGGGGGGAGGGGGGGGTTGCACTGAACCTGCCAGCCAGGATGTTGGCAATGTCTGTGGGTTCAGTGTATTTTTTGTCATTCTGGACTAACTCTGAGCATATCTCGGAGTTACCACCCAGGTTCCTAACATAACTAAATAAAGCCTTGTGATTATCTTTAGTGTCCTGTACAATTTTTCTCTCAAAGCTGGCCTTAGATGATTTTATGAGGGACCATAGTTTTTTGCTAATACTGATCAGAGATGCCTTCCCTTTTAGGGATTTTGCTCTATCATGTATTAGCTTCCTTCTTCTATTGTATAGTTTATTTATGGCTGGGGTCCACCAGACAGTACGCCTGCCTTTTGGGGATTGGGTCTTGGTTTTATCTGGGATTGCATGATCCATGCATTCCTGAAGGTGTCCATAGAATGCGTTTATAAAGGATTCTGCTGTTTGGGCCGTATTTTCCACTGGCCCAGGGGCTTTGAAGGAATCCACCTCAGTTTTGAGGAGTGTGAAGTTTGCTTTAGAGAAGTTTTTCACTGTGATTTTCTGGGCAGGGGGTGGGGTCGGGATGTGGATATCCAGTGAGATTAATTTATGGTCCGATCTTACCAGTGAGGGATATACCTCAGGTCTGGAGCATAGAGTCCCCATGTTGGTGATGATCAGGTCCAGTATGTTTTCCCCACTTGTGGGAGTGGTGACAATTTGTTCCATAGCATTTGAGTTTATAAATTCTAGGAACCTTTGGGCTAAGGTGTTAGGGCTTGAGTAGTGCTCCCAGTCTATGTTTGGGTAGTTGAAATCGCCCAATATAATGGTGTTTGGAGAGACCTTCATATTTTCCAGTGTTTTCAGGAAAGCCGAGTGGGGTTTCTGAGTTTGGGAGGGTGGTCTGTAGCAGGCTATAAACTGAAAGGCAGTTTTACCCACTGTTAGTTGCACATGGATAGTCTCTGATGCTTCGTGCTGTGCCACCAACCTGGAGGTGTGGGTATTTTTGGCGAATATTAATACTCCCCACTCCTTTTGTGCTTCGGTCCAAGTTTGGGGCCGAAAAGTATGGTATGAGGCATAACCTGGTAGTGCTGGGGTGCTCTCGGGAGCCTTGAACCAGGTTTCTGTTACTGCACAGATATCAATGTTCTCCATGCGGAGAAGAGTTTCGAGTGCATGCATCTTGAGGTTTAGACTTCTGGCATTGAGTAGCATTACCCTTAGTTTCTTTTTCTTTGTGATATCTATGGAGGTGGGTTTGTCTTTTGAGCCTTGCCTAAAAAAGGCACAATGGGGGTGGCAGGAGCCTTTGCCAATATCCGAAAGCCCAGGGGTGACAGGTGCAAGCCATCCCTAGTGAAGCAATGTGGCTTGTCGAGCATGTCATCCCAGGCTGACAGGCACTGGATCCCCTTAGAATGACACCAATAATTCAGCCAATTGTTGAAATTGATCATTTTGTCTTTATATTGTGGCATCATTCTTGGTGAGGGTAATATGCTACTCAAGGTCAGGGTCATACCGGCCTGGGCTACATGCTCAGAGAGCTCCTCTATGTCTCTTTTCATTTAGTCCAGGGAGGTACATCTCAGGTCATTCACACCAGCATGGACAATGACTGAGTCATATTTGTATTTGCCTTGGAGTGACCTGAGTGCTTGTGTTATGTGGTGGATCCTAGCGCCCAACAGGCAGCTCACCGTGACCTTCTTCAATTTCATCCTGTGTCATCTGCTGTTCTGTCATATGGGAACTCACTGGCCTATTACTCCTCAACATTGACTGCATCAGATTTTCCACAGTTTCCTGTTACTTTCCTTGCTGTCTAGCTTCAAATGAACATTATACTGGTTTTCTGTGGAAGGCTCCAAAATATCTTGATATGGCACCTGACCAATTGCTTCCTGTTCCACTGATTTTCCCTTAATTTGGATATCAATTGCTCTATCCTGTTTTGGTGCTTTCTGTACTCAATTTACTACACTGAATCTTTTTCTTTGCAGCTGTTCCATAACCTCAATTTCTATTTCTTTGACTTCTCCATTACTAATTTCTTTTTCTACTTTTCCTCTTAGTCGTCTTATTTTTTATATTGTAAAGTTTGCCATATCTGGATTCCTTTCCCATATTTTTCTTCAAATATCTTTGGTGCTGCTCTTTTTGTATTGGTTAGGTTTGCTTTCTCCTTTGCATAAATATTACACCATATTAAATCTCTTTTCCTTTCCCATGTTCATATTTCTTCTTCACATGTCTCCTGATCTTTTTGCTTTTCCTTATTCTGGGGACTCGCTCCATCATGCTGTGATGTAGTCTGTTTTAGACCTTCTACATTAAATCCTTCACTTTGCAGGCACTCCATAACTTCAACTTCTATTTCTTTAACTTCTGCTTTACTAATCATCTTTTCTACATTATCCCCGAGATTCATAAAGCTTGCGCCAGGTGCAGGCATAGAGTTGGCATTCTAACACCAAATATGGCCACCGAGCGATCCAGGTTCGTGCTGTTCCCACGTGCATTACCTGCGTACGCTACACCCGAACAACTCCCAGGATCTGTATGCTAATTACCCCATGTGCAGCAGTGTAGCATGCAAATGAAGGTATGTAGCGATCCAGGAAGTGGTGCAGGCATAGTGTACGCATGCAGAAATGTAAATCGTAGAAAATGGTTTACATTTTTGCAAACATAAAATTGGAGCCATGACAGCCGACCAAACACATGTATTATATTGTTAATATATGCCAATGGCTAAATATATAGCCATTGGCATAAAAAATGTACAAAATATAAAATTAACATTTAATATATATAGTCGCAGTATCGCGACGTGGAAGCGCAGGGCAGCAGCGTGCAAAGTGGATCACAAGGAAAATATAAAAATATAGAATAAAACTGCAGTGTAACACATATCACGATTTCCCCATAATAGTCAATGGCAGGCATGCTATACCATACTATGGTACAAGTGTTGCTAAGGGGCTGTGAGAGTGTTATGCACGCTAGCTAGGAATTAGTAGGCAATGCTATGCAAATGAGAGGAGTAAAAGTGAATCACAGATTCCTCACTGGTGTAAGGATGCACCTCACAGCGTAGCGTTATAACACCGAGGTGTGCCCTTGAGATAAAGATGACATCAAGAGAGGGGTGTGTCACCATTGCTGTAAGCACATTGGAGCATTGCTAAACTGGTTTGCCCCTAGCTAGGTAAAGCTGCAGGATAGGAGTGTGTTGAACTGGCCATAGCTTTGCTTAACTGAGAGTACACAAGGTAAACGAGTATGCATGTAAACGGAGATGAAAACGCACGTAAACCTGGTAAATGGATTTGCGTGTTGCGCACTGCAGCTGAAACAGGAAGGATATAGGAAAGAAATAAGGAAATGCTGCAGCAGGGAAATTGGACTACAAATCACTAATTAACACCTAGAAGCCTACAGTGGGCCATTGACAAGAGCTAACAAGGCTGCAAGCAGCTACCTGCAGAACAGGAAAGGGGAGGGGCTGTACTGCAAAGAAAACAGTAAAGTGTCAAAGCAGAACAAAGCCGATTTGCAGTATATCAGCTACAAGACACATTTGCCATGAATTAAAGGGCAACAGATTAATCAAGGCAGGCAAGCATATCTCCACAGTAAAGGCCCCACACTTGCAGTACTCATTGTAAAACTCATAATTAAGGCACTCTGCAGCTGGAATAGCTCATACACACCCAATGACATCAGCAGCATCCATAGCACAATAGTATAAAGTGTGAAAGCACCTCACACACATTTGTGTACTCCCATACACTCTGCACCAGTGGTGTATACAGACGAGGTACTTTTAGTATGTACATGTTAGGGGCTGCCATAGCTTTGATCCACCAGCATGTGTTGGAGACTGAAGGTGGTGTGGAGGATGATGCACATGACCACCTCAGGCACCAGAGGAGGAGGAAAGTGTTCAGACCCAGGGTAAACCTACCAGGTGCTACATGATCTGTTGATAGTAGAGCATTACAGGTTGGACAGGGACATCCTATAGCAACTTGTGGAGCTGTGCTGGCCATGCCTCAGAGCCAGACTAAACAGAGGGGTACCCATCCCAGTGGATACGAAGGTATGTGTAAGCGTGAGAATACTAGCTACAGGTACCTTTCAAAGACCAACTGAGGATATCATGGGGATCTCACAGGCATCAGCATCCAGGGTACTACACCAGTTCCTGGATGCCATGTTGCCACATGCCAATGAGCACATGTACTTCCCCCGAACACAGGAGGAGTTGGCCAGCAATATGCGTCTCTACCACCATGTGGCAGAATACCCAGGGGTACTGGGTGCAACAGACTGCATGCACATACACATCAAGTCACCACCCGGTGAGCAGGGTAGGTGCTACATAAACCACAAGGGATACCCCTCCATCAACTGCCAGGTCATGTGCAATGCCCAGGGCATTATCATGGATGTGTGTGCTGGCAGCCCTGGAAGCTATCACGACTCCCACATCTGGCATGCCTCACAGCTGTATCAGTTATTTGCCAGGGGAGACATCTCAAATGGCCACCTGGTGGGGGATGCTGGTTATGGACTGGAGCTGTGGATGATGACTCCCATCAGAAATGCACACACACCCATACAGGAACGCCATAATGAGGCACACGCACAAACCAAACTTATCATAGAGCATGGCTTTGGGATGCTGAAATCACAGTTCCATTGCTTGGACATATCTGGTGGAGCCTAGCAGTACACTCCAGGCACGTGTGCCTACATATTCATAGTATGTGCCATGCTACACAATATGATCCTGCGGAAACAGCTGCAGCAGGGGCAGAATGGTGAAGACCCTCACAGCCCACCACCATTGCCAAGGGCCCCATAGGCACAGAGGTACTCAGACCACATACACCCTGAGCCAGCCCCAGTAGGTAGATGGAGGCATGCCCAGTATGCCCATGCCTTGGCAAGGAGGGAATGTATAGCCCACACACTGACAAGGTAGGCACCTAGGGAATGACACCTTTCTCCACCTGCACACACAGTAAAATTGGATGGCACACATACACAAGACTACCTGTAAATTGTCATGTAGAGGCAGTCTACTGTGTGCATCCAACATAGGCAGCTTTCAACTATTGCACACACAACTGCCATTGGCACAAGGTACGTCAACACCTGAACAGTAAATTAAGCTATCAGCATGTGCTGATACTGTATGTATAGGTTCATAGGTAGGTACTTGGCCAATTGGCAGAAGCCATTCATAAGCCTAGCCAAAATGTGTCAGCTTTTGCCACCCCATTGATTCATTAATTGTCCCTCTGTGGAGCAGAGCGAATGGCAAAATCACTGGGGTGCATCTACTGTTCCCCATCCACTCTTCAAAGTTTCTCTTGCAGAGTGTTAGTGAGGGGCTCTGTATAATGTAGTTAGGGATGTTGATCCAAGTATGGGGAGTGTCTGTGACAGGATTCTGTCTCTCCAGCATCTTCCAGTTATTGTTGTGGCAAGGTTCAGCTCACTACAGTGTGTGGCTCACTGTGACATGGATTCCCATAGGTGGAGCATATCCATTAAGCCTGAGTTTGACATGGCTGTGTTGTTCAGCAGAGATCATCTCTGGGTAAACGAGATGCCACTGAGTAAAGCAGGAATTTATTCAGTCTGGTTGCATAGGGCATATGTTTGAGGCCAGTAATCCCCTTGGCGAGGTACATTCATGGACCTTCCAGCTGTTGAAAGTGTCTTCTGAAGTACATCCCAAATGAGTTATTATACCCTATGATGGGACTGATGAGTGATGAGTAAAGGGGCACGATAACCTCAGTATGTCTAGATGGGCACCCTTTAGGAATCAGATGGCCTACATAGAAGGATGTCCTAACTACTTTGGAGATATGATTGTCAAAGGGGAGATCACTGTCTACCTTAGTCCCCAGATACCCCATTACCTCGCCTGTATTAAAGTGGCTGCCACTTATGTGTTAATATGTGGGTGCTTAATATTCCACAATGGAATGACCTTGCAGTTAGTGGCACTTGGCTGGAGGCCATGACATTGATACCCTGTGTCCTTCATTGTGAGGCCCCTTGAGGGATGTCTGTGTCAGCTGGACTATCAATCATGGCTCCCAGTTCGCAGTCATTGCCAAACATGGTCTGCTGTAGTCCATCTGTGTTTGCCTGTACCTCTGAGAAGTATATGCCAAACAGTAGGGCTTCCAGGACTGAGTCCTGTGGGACACCAGTCATGACTGGTCAAGAGTTGGACATGGAGACTGCTAGTCATACCATGTGGGTTCTGTGTGTAAGCCCATTGGCAACCCAACCTGTGATGTATGGGTGTATGTACAGGCTGATGTGTTTATCAATAATACTTGAGTAAGGAATGGTGTCAAAAGCCTTGGCGAGGTCCAGGTAGTATGTGTGAACCACCTCTCCCATCATCTAATGTCTTGGTGACTGTATGTAAGACGTCAAACAGGTTCAGTAGGCATGAACTGCACTCAACCAAGCTGACCTGGGTTGGGTCACATGTTTGCAGGTTACCAATGTCTTTGTTAATGAGTGTCATGAGGATGCGATCCATACCATTGCAGACCAGGCTAGTCAGGCTTATGGGGTGGTAGTTACCATGGTCAGTTGTGATTCCACCTTGATGGAGTGGAATAACAGTTGTCACGCACCATTGTATGGGCATGTAGCCTGTGGAGAGGCTGAGGTTGGAAAGCTTAATTAGGTGGGGGGGGGGTCAGGTTGTCTTGTACAGTTTGCAAGATGCAGTCTGGGACAACGTCTGCCTTCATTGATGCTGTGTTCTGGTGTTAGAGAGGGCCAGTTCCACCTGTGTGTCTCTGATGTGTTGGATACTGTACCTTTTGGGTAGTGTTGTGGGCTCTTTAGGAGGTGAATTATGCACTGAATGTATCTGCAAAGATGTTGGCAATATCAGTAGGGTCAGCATATTCGTGCTATATTTCACCAGCACAGTGAAAATCTGTGTGACACCACTTAGATCCCTGACATAGCTAAAGAAGGCTTTGTTGTTATCATTTGAATCCTTGCGTATTTTCCTGCTGATGTTATTCTTGGATGATGTCATGAGGGACCTACGTATCATACTAATAGTGGTCATGGATGTCTGCCCTTCGTGGGATTTGCTGTTTGTCTGGAACACTGTCCTACTTCTGTAGTATAGCCTGTTTATTGCAGAGGTCCACCAGATTGGTGTCCTTGTCTGGGTGGAGCGAGCCTTGGTTTACCAGTGATGGCATGATCCATACACCTGTGGAGGTGCTTATAGATTGCATTTGTAAATCTATCTGTATCTTGAGCAGTGTTTCTCCTTAGCATGGGGGCTGCAAAACCCCCCACACCTGTCACTAGTAGTGTAAATTTAGCTGTAGGAAAGGTATACACTGTGATTTCCTTGGGTGGGGAAGATAATTGGGTGTGGAAACAGTGAATAGTTCATGGTCAGATCTAACCAGTGACCAGTTAACTTCTGCTGTGGTGCACCTGTTGCCTATGCTGGTGACGACCACTTCTAGTATGTTTCCACCCCTCGTTAGGGAGGTTACCACCTGATACAGGGCATATGAGGTGATAAATTCCGGGAAGCGCTGGGCCTGGAAGTGAGTACTAGAGTAAGTTTCCCAGTTAATGGTAGGGTACTTGACATTGACCAATGCCAGGGTGAGCGTTAGGACTGCCATGTTCTCCACTGTCTCCAGGTTTGTGGAGTAGTGGTCCTGGGTCATGGAGGGTGATCCATAGCAGGCCACAGTTTACACTGAAGTTGTGGCTGATGTTAGCTGCACATGGATGATCTCAGAGGTATCATGCTGCCCCACTAACCTGGAGGCGTAGGTATCCCTGATGAATATGGATACACCCCCTCCATGTCTGTGTCAGTCCATGTTCTGTGGCTGAAATGTGTGGTATGGTTTGTAGTCTGGTAGTGCTGGTGTGCTCTCAGGAGCCTTAAGACAGGTCTCAGATACTGCACAGATGTTGACGTCGTCCATCCTGAGGAGTGCTGTGAGTGCATGCATGTTGTGATCAAAACCCCTGGTGCTGAATAGCATAACCCTCATTGATTCTGCTATTGTGCTGTTTACAGAGCTGGTATTCACCTTTGAGATGCTCTTAAAAAAGGCACCATGGGGGCGCCAATAGCCTTGATCAGTATTCCAAAGCCTAAGGCTGACACATAAGCCGGTATGGTATTGTTGCATGCACATTTCCCATCTGTGCTTGTTTCTCATCTCTCCTGTAGGTAACCTACTGGTAAGCAATAGAAAGCCTTAAACTTATACAAGTCTTCTAACTTCCAAGATAGGCTTTTGGAGTGACTAAGTATCAGTGTTCTGTATGTTCTTGCTGTACTTAACTGTTTCTTGACTACATAGTGATTTCTCACTGTATATTGTGATCTGAAAGTCTGTTTATTCACATATTATGACTCTGATGGCCTGCACTTTAGAGGTTCACAGATAGTCTACTACCTATCTGCCCAAGGGCAATTAGAAGCATAGCTACAGTGTGTTGGCTTTCTCTGCATCATTGATGAAGTAACTGAGCCTCTGTCAAGCATAGCCAATGAAGCAATTCCAGGCAGAGTTGCCGGAAGCTGTTGAAGACTGTGGTGGTGGAGGGTGATAGGGGCACATAGTGATCAAAAGAGGGCATATTAATGTGACAATTCAACACCATTCAATTTTCCCAACAGGTCTTGCAGCTATCAAACTGGACAGGCTTCCCCACCCCCTGGCTGTATGGTTCTGGGACACATGATCCCAGGTGTGTATATTCTGTTACCCATTCAAACAACAAGGTTTCCCTTGAAGTGTGTCATTGAGGGGCTATGCCTAATGTAGTTAGGAATGTAATGTATTGTCTCACAGTACATTTGTTATATGTTGTTATTTCAAGAGTAAGTGAAGCTCAGTGGGTTTCGGGGCCTCCGCCCTTTGCTTAGCCTAGCTTACACTTAGAAATAATCTAAATAGGAAAAAGGCAGAAGCAACGTTAATGTCAGTAGTGTAATGGTTACAGCATCTGCATAGTATCTGTGCATTCGAGGTCCCAATCCCAATAATGTCAGGGATGTTTATCATGATAAAAAGTATACCTTAACCACAGCTTGCATATATAGGTAGTAATCGTCTGTATAATAAACATTCGAAACACCCATATAAACCCATGTGTGCTGGAGAGTAAAGTCAACAGAGACTGTAATGTTATGTAAGCACATAGTGAGATGTTACTTCACTGACATGTATATATCCTGAGTAGTTAGCAGATGTGGCCATGTTTGCGCGCACAGGTTATATGTTGCAAAGTTTGTTTAACTGTGTTAAACCACTGCTATAATGTCACGCAAACACTTTTAAACATACTTACAACTGCTTAAATGAGCCTTATTCTGGAGAAAAAAACATTTTTAAAGCATCGCAGGTGTTGAACCCTGGACCAGAAACGCTATAGTCATGGCACTTACCACTAAGCCATCTGAAGTGTATACATGTTTCATGGTCTTTAGACCACACCTTATACCATATGCATTCCACTGTAATGATCACAAATGGGACAGTCACTTTATGTACATATGTACAGTACATTGTAATGTACTGTAGTTTGTGAACCAACACATTCAAGTCTACATATGTATTACTGTTACAAATTAATACAATATATATATATATATATATATATATATATATATATATATATATATATATATATACATGTCAGTGATGTCTGCACATAGATATAAATATAAATATATATATATATATATATATATATATATATATATATATATAATACAGTTACATCAATAGCCATATATATAAACATCTATGAATACACTTCATGACACAGAAGCACACCAAAGGAATTGAAGTGTACACAAAACACATGCAGCTCTGGTATTATAACTATTAATATTAACCGAATTCACCATAGAAGGGATGGTTGTTGTGTATGTGAAGATTGGGGTGGGGGAGGAATGATGCGTAATGAAATCATGCATCAAGGAGAGCCTGGGTCGGATGTTCAATAAGTGAACTGGAAGGATATACATGGAGTATGGGGACAATATAAAAAGGACACAAAACAGGAACCTTTCTCATTCATAATACACCCCATCATGTCACATTGCAACACCTATTTTCGCAAACATATGAGCATTAACATGTATCAGACATATGTACACCAACTGACTGTCAAATTTGTTTTCAGTAGTGAGGAATGCCTGTAGTAAAATATATATTCTAAACACCATAGCGTTTGTACATATCTCAGATGCCTCATTGGTAAAGTCAGAAACTGTGGTGTTCATGGTCCTAGGTTCAAGACCTGCAAAGGCTACTAAGTTATTTTGAGGGCCAGAATAAGGGCTGTTGGATGCAAGTGGATTAAAGCACTAGTAAGCAGTTGTAAGTGGGTTTTCAAGGGTTTGAGTGATGGTAAGCGGAGCTGAAATACGGTAAAAGGAGAAGCACTTCACAGGTTTAACCTTTGCTTAATGTGGCACAGACCATGGGCAAACCTGCTTGCAACTGCTTAAATGTGCATTATTCACACTTTCCCTACCAGTGCCTACTCTGAGAGGGAAAATAAGAGCACCTTCCAGGATTAGGACCAGCAACCATGTACTCCATCCTCAGAGTGACCTAACACAAAGCTACCTGAGATGGACTTATCCCAGTTGTGTATGCAGACAGGTTAAAACACAAAAGGGAGAAATGTGTTGAAATAGGACAACCCGCCATGTACCCAATGAAAGGTGTATGCTCATATAGATATATAGATATATTGATATATAAATATATAGATATATAGATATATATTGAGAGAGAGATACATAGAGACATGTCAATATATACAGATCTACATATATATGTACATATATAGATAGGTTAAAAACATCTACACATCTATGGAGGTACAGATAAACATATGCAATAATATATATTATATATTATGTCTATACACATACATATATATATATATATATATATATATATATATATATATATATATATATGTATATATATATATATATATATATATATATATATATATATATATATACACACACACACACATACATGCATGTGTGTAGACAGCATCTGAAGTGTTCATATCTGAGTATAACATGGACCATAGCAATCACACATTCCGTCCGCCCCCCCAAACAATATGAACATGACATATGAAGAGTATATGCCAATACACTATTACAAATATGTTCTATTTGCACAGTCACCAACACAACTGCAATGACTGCAAACATCCATGACAGAAATACACAGGCATCTTTCATTTAGCAAAACTTTATTACATTCTGATGTATTGCCAAAAGGATTCAAGGACTAACAGTACCTGCATGCTATACAGGAATCATTTAACAGTGCCTTAATGAATCAGCCTGCAATTACCATAGTATTAGTCCACTAAGGGATAGGTGTTCACACAGGGAAAGAACAACCACACACATATAGAAGTTGTATAAAATGGGTTTCTACACACCTGCATGTGCTATGTACACCCACCAACATCTATCCCACAACCAAAATAATTACATCAATACATACTGTCATACCATAACGAATTATTCACCTACTGTACAACATCTGCTGAAACCTTAACATACCTGGACACAGACAGACTAACATGGCCCTATGTGAAATAGTTTCTGTTATAAAATTGAACAGCTGCTGATGTTACAGGGTTTGTATGAACTAATCCTGTTTCAGAGGGTTGAAAGGTTCATACACCAGGAAGTGTTACCGAGTACTGATTATCAGCACGGTATGATACACATTAACACCAAACTAAATATGTCTGGTAAGCACACTGTAAACCCCCTAACATTCTATGCATAGCTATGCAGCCTTGAGCTGGTCAAACATCCTGGCCAGACTGAAACATACGCAGAAGTATTAGGTGCAGACAAACCCTGCACAAGTCGCAATGTTCAAAAATATAACAACAGCAGTACTCACATTTAGACCAAATCCTCTAGGCATTACACACAATCTTTTACTGTTTGTCTACATACAGCTGTTGCAATAGATTCCAAACAACACTTCCAGGCTATATTCCTCACAAGTAAGGCAAAGGGACAATGCCCAAGTGGAGTACACAGTTATACTCCACTATTGCCACTGTATTGGCTAAGGCAGTAGCAGCGCAGCTGATGTGCATCTAATTAGCTACTTAGGAACACCAGTTGGTTATCAGGATTACACGTTACTGATCTGTAACTATAAAAGGTTACCTTGTCACACATTCAAACCATCTGTATCTACCTGTAGGACAGTGCAAAACCCTGAAAGACAAACACAAAATGAGTATTATATTAGTCAATAACACCTCTAATTACTAAGAAGGTATGTATAACATGTAGTATGTCTGTGTATGTAGTACCTGTTCTGTAAGAATTACAGTGTAATCAATGCATGTAGTAGAAATAGCTATATTGTAGTGATGTATTGTTGAGCAGTAGTAATGCTTGTAGTATTCTATGTGTGTACTACTGTAGGTCACAAGGCAAACTCCTCATACACCACAAGGGATGATATGGGCTTGGAACTCACCAATTCGCTTCCAGTCTCTGTCAGTGTCAAGATTGGTCCAACAAGTATGCACTATAACAGGGGAAAGTATATGTCGCTATATTGTAACAGTCAACATATGTATGGGTGTATAAGTAAGATGAACATGTCAAAGGTGGGCTTACTGTGCAAATATGGTTTGCATTGTGGGATATTGTGCCAATAACTGTGTAATGTACAGTATTTTAGGCAGATCTGTATTCCATTCTACATAGCATTTCTGTTATGTTATGCAAACAGTAGTTATGTCTATTGGCAATTACAATACTCAATAACAGGATACATATCACTTGTATTCATCTGACAGTTTAGCAGCATAATAGCAAAGATAATTGGAAAAGCTAGGTAACTATCCGTGCACATAACACATGTAATATCCACCTCTCTAGTATTGTTTGCAAGCAATAACAGCTGTGCATGTGTACATGTTATGCAAATGTGTAGTGACCCTTGTTACACGGCTGGGCCAAATGGCTATGTGCACACCTACATAGAGTGGATATTGAGAGAAGAGACACTGGTTGAACTACCAGGTTTGTGTAGTCTAACATCTCATTGCCAACCTAACAGCCACTTGCACATACAGTATGTAAGATAGTGCACAGTACTGGTAATGAAACAGGTTGCATATCATCTTTAACTCCAGTGTAACATCTGCACTAGAAGTGTATTGTTTGCAAGCAATAACAGCTGTGCATGTGTACATGTTATGCAAATGTGTAGTGACCCTTGTTACACGGCTGGGCCAAATGGCTATGTGCACACCTACATAGAGTGGATATTGAGAGAAGAGACACTGGTTGAACTACCAGGTTTGTGTAGTCTAACCTCTCATTGCCAACCTAACAGCCACTTGCACATACAGTATGTAAGATAGTGCACAGTACTGGTAATGAAACAGGTTGCATATCATCTTTAACTCCAGTGTAACATCTGCAGTAGAAGTGTAAGATGTAGGAGACTGCTGCCCATGTGTAATAACCACTTCATAGGTGATGGCTTACATTATCTGATTATATCCTGATCATGTTGATAGTGGCATCAGAGTCTATTGATACATGACTCTGTTTGGAGAGTGGGTGTCTGTGCCCAGCAGAGCTCATGGTCCTGGTGGATATGTGAGTATATACCCAAAGAAGGAAACAGACCTGTAGACACTTGCATCATCTGTAATCAACTATCAGGATGTGATGTGCTCCTCAGAGGAGGATTGCTGCTAAAGGTAGCTACAATGTTTCCATAATAGCCAGTGTTGTCACGTCCATAACAAATATTTGCATGTGAGCATCACTGTCTAAAGCATCTTCATAAGCAATAAGTAAACTAAATACAGTTCTTGGTACTTGTAGTTCTGAATGCTCATACAGAAATGTCCACTAGTCAGCTACTGGTGTTTACTAATGTCAGCTTTGTGTATGTGGCCATCCTGGGGAATGTAATCTATATGCCATGTACACTGCCAAACCCACCTAACACCACACCCCACACATTGTTTGGGATGCAGTTACAGGGGTAAACTGGAAGGCAGTCCAGTCTACAGCCATGACTGGACTGGACAGTCATGAGGTGTAGGTTAACACATGCATCTCATCATCACAACCAACACATACCCTTACCAGAACACAGTAAGGACACCCACACACACTACCAGAAGTCACACACATTCACAGACACTTCTAAGTATCTGGCCAAACAAGTGACCTCCCAAGCTGGAAGAGACAGACAACGAAATACACAAACTGTATGACATAGTTTGAATAATTGTGCCACACCTCAGAACTTGTGGCCGGAAACATGCCCAACAGTACTCATTTGTGAATGCAAACTCTAGCACTATGTTACACACCAACCTATACGAGGGCATATATACTGTCAGCTACCTGTCTGCCATGATTAGCCACATACCCATACCCTCAGTTCACCTTTTGAACTATACACATGGCTCTGGCATATTCCATGTTGTCGTGCAGGACCTGTGATGCAGTAGCCTGGACTGCATGGAAACACATGTAGGAACTATCAGGTCTTGTAGCCCATGCAGGTATGTCCCAAGGCCTGGGTAGCATTCTGTCATTGGCCAGAATGATACTGCAGTACAGGGACAAAAGGATTGTACTCCACAATTGTCTAATGTAGTGGTGGAAGTCAAAGGGTATCCAGTGTCTGTCTGCCTGGGATAACATGTTGACAGACCATGATGCTTTGCCAGACAGGCCTGCACCTGTCACCCCTGGGTATCTGGATACTGCCTACGGCTCATGCTTCCCCTATAGTGCCTTCATCATGCACAGTTCAAGTGAAGGTCCACTGCTGTTACAGGGACAGCCAAGCAACAAACTGCGGGTCTTGCTACACAATGATACATGTCAGAAACACTATATGGACACACATATGTCAATCCCTAACATGGAGAATATATCTGTGCAGTGGTTGAGACATGTTTCAATGCTCCGGAGAGCACACCTGCATGACCATGTTATAACACATACCTCACCTCTTGCCCATTATCCTTTATTGGAACACACGGGCCGCAGGTGTGTCCATATTCCTGAAGGATATGTAGACCCCCACACTAGATGCACTTGCATAACTTCAGAAGCATTATGCTGAGCAACTACCTTTGTGCCAAAGTGGAATTCAAATTGCACCTTGTGACAGATCACCCCCCATGCCGCGGATTTCCCAACTGTCATAATGTGCTGTAAAGGGGAAGATTAGGTTTTGAGACAGAAAACCATAATAATGGGTACTCTCAACTATTCCATTATGAACTGGGAAGACTCCTCATGTACCAACACCTGCACTCAGTGCATGTTGGATTCCATCAACCCCAATGACCTGGATCACAGTAGTCACACAAACAGGGCTAACAGCATGCTACACATAGTCAGTCTCCAATGCCAATGTTATACTTCCTAAGAGCAAAGTGGTGACTGTCATGGCACCCATGCAGATGGACAATGTATGTGCAAATGCTGAATCCTATACAAATGAACCATAAGCAGTCACATGCGTGCAGTGATTGTGCCACTGAAACAGAACCAAGATTCAACCAAACACAAGCAAGAAGGCAAACTGGTGGTACCATGCTTTAAACTGTACCACAGAAGGTAGTAATTGTTGCAAGAGTGAACACACATGAGTGTAGGTGATCCCTGGTCAGCCTCAATAAGATGCAGATACACCATATAAAACCACACAAAGCTACTGTGAAACTAATCAGCCACATATTATGGGGCCAACCACAGAGCATTCTATAGCTGTGTCATTAATCGTAATGGTAACAACAAGACCTGCAGTGTTGCACAGCACTATGGCATGGGAAGTACTGCACCTACAGAAATAGCACCTGTTCATCCAGATAGGGTTTTGGAGAACCTAAATGCACTCCCACCCCCCACCCCCAACTGGTACACATAGTTATATATCCATGTAAACTACAGAGCCCCTATAATAACAACTATGCAGGTACAAGCTGCACTCTCTAAAGTCATAAATACAGCTTTCATGGGACCTGTCAAAATCCCAGGGTGTATCCTACACAAATGTAAGAATAATCAGCTCTCAACATACACATCATGTTCAATCATAGCTCCATGTCAGACTATGTACACACTGAATGGTGCACAGCAACAGTTATCACACCACACAAAGGGGGAGATACCATTGATAATGGGAAATAGTGCACTACTACCCTGCTGAGTCTGGTCTGTAAGGCCATGAACCGTGCTCAATGTATTTGATGTACTCAGTACAGTTGTAGATGACAGTAGGGTTGATTCACACTGCATATCATGACCTTGCCAGGTCGTAGGACACCATCACCCATACTGTGTTCCAGTTACACTCAGCAAACTAGGTGTATATTCCTATGTCACAGAAGTAGTTGGCAACTGGACTGCTGGCAGAACCAACACTACAGAAGGTGTCTGACTAATACACACACATCAAACCAATACCAGCAACAGTAATATAGGGTTCATTCCTGATATTCCCCCTCTTTGTTATGTATACCACACAGACTAACACAGAAGGCATCTGCCTATTGATGTTTGCAAATGACTATGAACTAGGAGCAATAGTTGACTCAATGTGTGCTGAGTTCAACATACAGAAGGGCCTTTGCATGTCAGATGTGTGCTGTGTGACATATGGCCACAATCTGACAGCTAAGTATTGCATTGTCATCCCCTATGTTAAAAACCCTTTACCCATGAACTACCACCTCGGCAGCGGTCAATGTAATGGCAACTGTGTGTGTATGGGATGCAGCTAGACAGTAGTCTTTCCTTTAATAGTTACTTCACCACACCAGTCATGTAGTCATATGTGGCACCCCTAATCATGACAGGGTGCCATCCATGAATATAGAGATAATTGTTCAGCCATACTCAACACTCATGTGACTCATAATAGATGGCCTGCACTGCCCTTCCCAAACCCTAGCTCCACTATGTAGAATGCAGCCTACCCTGAATAAAGCCATGCCCAACCCAGAGATGTTGGACATGATTCACTTAACACATCCTGATCCCAAATAAACAAATACTTCATTAACATCCACTTTTCTAGTACAAGGATCACAACATGCCTGACAGATCTCTGTCCCATACACTTAACATACTCTTGCCATACTACACAGCTGCACATCACCCCTCTCTGTGACATGGTGTGATGACCGCATGCCAAATACATCAGTAACCCCGTGGATCAGTTCTGTGGCACTGCTTGAACTGGCCACTGAAATTACCTGTCTGTTGCCTACAGCTAGGTAACCTGTCTGCCTAGGCTCATGAATAGCCCAGGGCATATAGCCTACTAGTTCACTATGACCAAACATGCTATAGTTGATATCCAACCCTGCAAATATCATCAGGCTAGCTATTGTCCCATGTGTTACACATGTGCAACACAAGCAATACATGGCAGGATGCTACACAGCTGGACCGTGCCATGTAGATGTATATGGCAAAACACATATATGTAAAACATTCTGTGAGCAAGTCTGCAGGGTCACAGGTCATGTCCCTAAGGGCTATGTATGACTATATATGTGACATATACACAGCATTAAGGTCGATTGTATTAATGTGAACACATCCAGGCATGTGCTGATAGCTAAAGACACCAGTACAGGCAGACAGACATTCCCTCGTCAAGACAACATCCACATGGAATATGAGCAATGTCATCATATGACACATACACATATATATGGTGATAACATCACATCGCCAGTAAGTGTCAAATGTGTGTGACTTAAACATGTCAGTGGTGTTAGTGTCATGTAGATTTGCAAAGACTTATTTGTAATCTTAATAAATGCGATTCACATGTATGTTTAGCTGTACTTCTGTACTTCTCTGTGAGTTACTGTGACCTGTCTCCATCATTATGTCTTCCAGGTATGCCACATAGCAGGTTGCCAGCGTACACCCGCTTGGAGGATGAGGTCCTCATCCCATACCTCCTCGACAACCATCAACACTCTTCAGCCATGTGCCACTGGATGCACAGCAGTGGGATGCCCTGTGGGAAGAACTCTGCAGGAGGGTAAATGATGTTGGCTGTCACAATTGCACCTATCAACAGATGCGCCGATACTGCACTGACCTCATAAGATGGGCAAAACAGTGTGCTAATGCAATCGCCAGGGAACAAGGTGCAACAGGTGGTGGCCACTCACCCAGCCCCCACTCACACATACGAGGAGCTACTGGCCAACCTTGGAACACCTGCAGACCTCCATCCACAAGCTTTAGCTGGTATTGTGGAGGTGGGTGTCTCTCAACCACCGAGCCTGGAGTTGCCTGGTAAGTCAGTACTGCACATATAACACAACTATATTTCACAGTTACATGTGTTACTGTACAATATGTAATGTAACATCATATGCAAGGCATGTATGCACACATGCCACATACTATAGTCTGCTACTCTATGTATGCACAGATGTGCATACTCCATAGTATAGTGTATTGTACTGGCTTATGTGCTAACATGGACATTGCACCCTGTAGCTATCACACAGGTGTGGATAATGATCTTACTGCTGTGACACTCCTGTTTAGGTACCTCTGACATTTTGCAGTGACAGCAGCCTGTGTCAAGTGAGATTGTTATTATTTACCAGGCTTGATAATGAAGATCATATTAATTGCATGCTATCTGCCATAACACACATACACATAATGTATGGTGGTCTTGTTAATAGACACTGGTCAGACCTGCAATGCATCACAGTGGTTCCCATGTGAAATAATTGAAGACTATATGAAACACCTACACTAAACCTTCCAAACTGTCATTGCCAGATGTGTGGACAACTGTGAATACAATGGTGGAGGTGTGTTTCACTGTAGGGACAGGTACTATATATCAGCATTACACACGTTGGGAATACAAACAGTACTGTACAGAGAGCATATGTGTGCACACACTCTAAATGTGTTGGAGCTGGAGTATGACCAGCCCACAGGATACACCCTTGTGATTATACCCTTGCTATGAAAGTCACACAGTGTCATGTGCTATCTGACATGTCCATGACATGTAGTGGGCTGACTGCAACACTGCTCAACTATCCTGCAAAACATGATGTCTCACATCCCATACATAGCACCCTTTGTCTGCATAAACCTGTCCTCAGTGGAGCATATGACATCTATGGGTGCATGTCATATTGGATAACACTGACATATGAAACAGATGGCCATCACAACCATTGGACAGAACATGTGTACACATGGCCATGGAAGATGGCCAGAGACATGAAGCAACACACACAGTAGAAGTGATGTACATGTGTGTACACCCTGTTGTGCATTGGCTCGACGCAATACAACTATGGCCTTTGTGTAATGGTGATATTGCATATGTGAAACACTAAACATCATGCAGGCTTGTACACAGGTTGTGTAGGTATAACATGAAACCACCACATAACATGTCTTAAACATCTTGAGTGTGTCATGACATGAAAGCATTCACCTATACAGTATCCAAATACATACACGTGTTGCACAACATACACATACAACCACATCAGGCCACAGATACAGTACATTCACCTTGCTGGTGTCAGACATCACTGTCATGCCTGCTCCTCGTGTGTGTGAGGTACACAGATGGCATGTGGGACATAGAGTATTGCTAAGTTAGCCATGTGTGGACATAGTTTCCAGGCATCAGTAATATGGTTCAGATGTGCAGGGGTGTCATCAGTATACCCTTCAGTGACCTGTGTCACACATTCCACATTAGGATTTAGTGTGTATACACCTCAGTGATGTGGGTCACATTCCACATTAGATATGTATTGTATGTGAACGCAGTCATGGCTATGAACTGTGTCAGTAACTCACACTGTATAGCAATAGTGAAGCCACATGATGCCTTGCAATGGCTATGCACATCAGCTCAATGTGCAGTATGTCACTGCATATTTGTAGGGCGGACAGACAACATTGCCTCAGCTGAAGGCCCATGTTAGTATAACACGTCCCGGCATTGGAACACCATTACCGTACTGCAGATTGGAAAGGACACCACTGTGTTGTCATTCAACACATCAGCAGACGACATGTCATACTACATGTGATTGGCAAGGTCATATGCCACACATCAGGCTGGTGTACTGTAAACCTGTGCTGGTCTGTGACACCATTGCAAAGTAGGGACAGCCATGTCAAATGTGTGTACAGCCACATGCACAATGTCTGTAGACTCAGCTCAGGGATAGGCGGAATAATGTTGAACAGATATGCACTGCTTTGGGGGAGATATGCAAGCTAGGGCTCAGGCAAACATAGCATTCAGTCGACATACCCTTCTGCTCATGTCCTCACACATAGGGGTGGTGGCCAACACAAAGCATCAGTGGCAGATGTACAAAGGTCAGTGATGGTCTGTTAACATGTGGTGTATGTTGCACACACCATGGCAGTGCAGTGCAATGGTGCAAAGTGCATGCACTGTGTTGCAGGTATGGGGCATAAGCTACTAACACAAATGGTGCAATACAGGTATGTATGCTAACCATCACTATGATTGTGTAAGGTGCATGCCGTCTGCTATAACACATGCATGCTGTTGTGTGCATCTCAGGGATGTTTGATAACTACCACTATAATTGTCTAAGCTGAATGCCATCTGCCATATCACCTGCATGTTGCATGCTGTTGGGTGCCATAGCGTGTGTCTGTGGGTGTCTGTGTGGTATAACTTGTAATGTACAGTTCTTGTCTTCCCCTCACAGGTGTTGATGTAGGTGCTTTACCCTCCTGTGGTCCATCTGATGTTTGTGTCCCCACAAACTCTAGCAGTGATGATGAAAGTATGATTGATGCACAGGCAGGGTTGTCAGGGGCTGAATTTGTGCCATTGGTTGCCATTCCACCTGTATCCCCCTCATCCTCGCACAAGTTCCTCTGCCTACACATACCCCATCACCACTGGCCATAGAGGAAAGACAGTTGCTGGGTGGTAGCATGGAATGGGGAAGTGTGGAGGCTATGGAAGGTGGGCCTGCACACCATGATCCCAGTCAACTGACTGGTGATGTCCCACACAGGCATGTGCCTAGTGCTGCTTGTAGGATGACCACTGGCCAACATGCCCCTGCGAGACAAAGCACATTAGCTGGAGTCAAAGATGCATGTTTCAGGCTGTAATGGAGGCACAAGCACGTGCTGAATGGTACAACAGTGAATGTCTGAGGCTTCAGAGGGCTGCTGTCCATTCATTAACTGACAACATCTAGGCAATTGCAAATGCTCACCATCATCTTGCAGGTGTTTTAGATAGATGATTGGGTGACATGGTGTGAGTCCTTGACGGTGGCATGTCAATCTTCAGGTGTGGAATGTCTGTGCTGGAACATCTGGTGGGAGTGAGATGTCAGGCACGTGGACGTAGGTCAGCTAGATCGCCTGTAGTAGGTCTACATGAACATGCTACTGCACATGCCTGCTCCCATAGTGGCGGTAGCAGCAACAGTGCAGCTAGTGCTGTGCAGTTCACACCAGGACACAGCAGGCCATGTGCACGTGGTCCTGGATGGTCCCAAAAGGGACACGATTCCAGTGGACATGTGTCATCAGACAGCACCCAATCTGGACCTCTGCCTGGTAGTGCCCGCACAACCCCTGGCTGGTGCAGGTCACGTGGCCATGGCCTGACACAGTGAACTGTGAAACCTTCCTTCTACAGTCTGCAGCTGTCAATAATACCCCTGTGTAGGCCAGCCACATGCCAGACCTGTGTGTATGCATACACACACACACACCAGAAACAAATGTAGGGCACCTCAACACAAACACGCATAACATCCACACATGCCCAATGATATTACAGGCCCTATCACACACACATGATGTAACCCAATGGCGCAGCTAGGCCACTGGCAAACATTATCACCCTGTGCATATGATGATGCCTGTGCCACATCCCTGTCATCCACACCATCGGTGTAGGGACATGCTCATATGGTCTGATGCACAGGGTGAACATACTATGTAGACAATTGTAGATTAATATTGTTCAGTAGTGCTGACAGGCAGCAGCCATACCATGTAGTACAGTTTTAGAATGCATTTTGTGCATTTGACAGTATGTATAATGTGTAACAACACTAACAGCATGTTGATCTTGATGTTCTGCCTTCCTCTTTCAAGTGTAGTTGCATGTGCCGGGGGATGTCAGTGCTTGCGGTTAGTGTCCCATATGTACATGTTGACTACTCACAGGTCTGTATGACAATACCTGCATGCACTTTGTAGATTCCACATGACAGTTATAATCTCCCATGTGTCAATTATGTTTACTGTTCTAATGATCCAAGAGCATGATATCTGTGTAGTAAGCTACTGTGTTCAGAGCCGTCAAATCCATAGTGGGTGACATCACAGGTATAGTTACCTGGAGCGGGGAGGAGGTAAAAGAGTGGTATAGCAGATGACAAGGGTAAAGGCCAGTGGAAATATTGGCTTCTTATTGGGAAGCAGTAATACCTGCTGCCATGACAGGATGCAAACACAGACACACCTACACACAGTAACACACACTCTGACACACACACACAGTTGCCAGAGTTCGGATGAGAACCCCTGCCTATGTGCAAATCATCATAATAGTACTACGCAATTACAAGATGTGCCACAGAGATTACACATGTACAAGTAGTCGGAATGGCCTAAGATTGAGGACATCGACAGGGAAACTACAGTGCAGTCAGTGTATGTGGGCATGGGGGGTTCATCAGTAAGCTATGTAACAACAAGTCGCACCCCAGGGTGTACATGTTAACAGGCGGTTAGAATGCCCGTCTAAGATTGATGATATCAACAGGGATACTAGATTGCATTGAGTGGATGGGGGGAGGGAGCATTAACATTTCACTATGGTAAAATACAGCCTCACTCCAGGGACCGGACAGCCATATACACGGACAGCCAAACGCGCATACACACACACACACACACACACACACACACACACACACACACACTGTGGCATTCACAAAGATATACACCTATGTCACACACATACAGACACTTGATATGTGTGAGGTTCAACCACCTGCCTATGCCTTTCTTTCTACACTTCACTCTGTACTGATGTCAACAACAGTGTTCAGGAGAGTGAAAAACATGTGGGATGTATTCCCAACCATACGTGGCATATATGGACACACACACACCCACATGTGCCAGTACTGTGAATCAAACACCTGCCTATCTCATGATAAGTATTACAGATGCACAGCACTATCACATTCGTTACAAAGCTTACTGACTCTTTCTTTTGCCAACTATGCTGATATTTGCACAATATATGCATAGGGGAGATATTACTGTTACAGGTGTCAAGAGGTTTGCCTTCAGTGTCACCCTTACTGCATTCTACATTGTCTGTATTCCACTTCAATTAACAAAACCAGACCTTAGCAGTTACACAAGTTATTGTAGAAATGGTTGTAACACACCAGTGAGCTTTCCTCAGTAATCATTTATCTGTAAAGTAGCCCCACCACTTAGTAGTCATGTCCAAACATCTGTCCGTACCTCATGTACAGCTTACTGTACTTTAATCATATCACCATATACAGTTGGCAATGTTGAGGCTGTGAAAAGTATACTAAAAGTTGTAGGAGTGATCCACAGTAGACAAACCACCAGTTCATATAAAAGTCCTCAGAACATCAAAAGTCCCAATATTCCAAACAAATTTTATATAGACAAACCGAGACTCATTCAGTTCAAGGACAATTTTTAATGAAATAAAAACAGATGCAAGTTAGCGCTTTCACTTTACGGCTTCTTCAGACCTATTAGCATCTCTAAAGATCTCACAATTTAAATCTAAAAACTGGCGGGAAGACCACCCACTCTTAAAGTACCAGTACAAAAAAGTACAAAAAAGTACAATGCAAATATACAACAACTAAAAATCAGTAGAAATACATAAAAAAACGTACATACCAATGCAAAATAAAACTCAAAACAAATGTACATATATATATAAAAAACACATGTGCCTAACATATGCATATGCAAGACGCCCATAGATGTATAGATTCAAAAGTGCATAACCATCTATAGACAATATAAAATAAAAATATATGTGTGAAAAATGTACATATAGATGATATATATGTGTGTATATGCATGTAAGAAACAACGATAAACATATGCATATAAAAATATATGCAATTATAAGCATATAAATATTTGCTCTCATGTACATATATATTCACTATACAAGAACTAAAAATGTACACACATATATGAAAAAAAATATATAAAAACCATCATCAAATATGTCAAGGGTTGATAATATAATATATTTCATATTCTCAGTCTCCCCATTTTAAGGAAGGGCTTAATCGAAACTTTCCCATTGAGGCCATGATACAAATCAGATCTCAGTCTCATGATCCATGTGGCTTCTCTAGCTTCAGTGTATGTCCTAGTATCACCCCCTCTAAACCCTATATAGATCCTCTCAATAATCTTAAATCTAAATGTATGGGATGCTCCATACTCTGTCACATGTTTCGCTAGGGCATTGAACCTTGAAGCTATCCTGATGTTATACATGTGTTTACACATTCTATCTCTTAGACTCCTATTGGTCTTCCCTATATAGAATGCGTGACATGCTTCACAACATGCCAAATAAACCACATCCGTGGACATGCAGTTCCCTCTTACCCTAAATGTATATGATTTCAAATTGGTAGGGTGTACAAAGATGGGGTCAGAGTCAATCAAATCGCAGAAATTACAATGACCACAGGCAGTTGTACCATAAGGTAGTATCATGTCTCCTCCTAATGTCACTTTATGGTAGCAGAGGAGCCTTTTCAGATTCTTTTTATTTTTATATACAAACCTCGGGGCTACCCCCACAGCTTCCTTAACCTCTGGGTCAACTGATAGAATGTCCCAATGTGCTCTAATAACATCCTTGATTCGACCCACATCTTTGGTATAAAAGATGGAACATGTCACATTGTCATATTTCATTCCTCTTGATGTCGACATGTATCTAACATTACTGTCACTGCCTGTATAACTAGTGAAATAGGGGGCAGCTGCCCCTGATCTCAAAATATCTATCCCTTCCATTCCTCTATCTATATCACTAGTATCATAGCCACGTGCCATGAGCCTCTCACTTAGATCACTCAACTCATTCTTAAACCCTAAATCAGTAGGACTGTATCTGGAAATTCTCATCGCTTGCCCCCTAATAATATTGTCATATATATATATCCTGGATGCATGCTGTGACGATGTAATAGTGCATTTGTATGGCACGGTTTCCTATAAAGTCCTGTATTTATCAAGCCATTATCTAGTTTCTCAATACAAATATCTAAAAAAGGTATTCTCACCTTAGAATACTCGAAACTAAACTTGAGATATTCAGTTAATGAATTAATCTCATTGACAAATAATACCAGTTCTTCGGATGATCTTCTCCATAAAAGGAAGAGGTCATCCACGAACCTTCTATAGAAGGACACTGATCCCATAAAACTGGGCAACTGAAACATAAACCTATTCTCCCACTCAGCCATAAAGAGGTTGGCATAGCTATTGGCACAAGATGTGCCCATAGCTACGCCATCCTTCTGAAGATAACATTGTCCTTCAAAACAAAATATATTGGATTCTAAAACTACCTCTAGAAAGGTTAATATCAAATCTATTTGCTTTCCATCTATTCCTGATTGTCTCTTAAGATAGCTACCTACCATTTCTACTCCTTCCACATTAGGAATAACTGTAAATAAAGATTGGACATCCATAGTGACAAAGATGTAATCTTGGTCCCCAGGTGTTCCACTAATATAATCATACAAATCTAGCAAAAACTGCCTGGTATCCCTCAAAATAAAAACATGGGCATCAGCTACTGGCCTCAGAAGTTTTTCAATATAGATAGAGAAAGGTTCAGTGGACCAACCCCTTCCCGCAACTATGAGTCTAAGGGGAGGGCACTCCCTATTCTTATGGATCTTAGGAATTCCATGTATAATGGGGATGAGGGGATGGGTCACATCCAATGTCTTGGACAGGGGTATGTCTATGACATGACTCTTGACTAAATCATCCATCATGCGATGTATCCTATTGGCAAAAATATTAATCATATCCCTATCTATAGGGACATAAAACTTATCGTCACTCAACATCTCAACCATACTATTATGGTACTTCCATGTATCCATGATGACTATCCCACCTCCCTTGTCAGCTGGCATAATGACTATAGTGTGGTCATTGCATAATTTATACAGTGCTTCCTTCTGTGAATGAGGTAAATTATTCTTACCTTTCCACTTCTTATCTCTGGTGTCTCTCATCCTATGCAAATCGTCCTCAACCATTTTACTATATGCTGCCAGTAAGGGGTGCATAGGGGGCACAAATGTACTAGGTCTCCTAAGACCCTTAACCTCCACTGGTTCATTGTTATTCTTAAATGTTAATTTCAAAGACAGATTGCGGAGAAACATCTTAAAGTCTCGTAAAGTCTCTATAAAATTACTGTAATTAGTGGGAATAAAAGAAAGACCTCTTGATAGCACGGCTTCTTCATCTGCTGTTAAATGACAATATTATTAGGGGGCAAGCAATGAGAATTTCCAGATACAGTCCTACTGATTTAGGGTTTAAGAATGAGTTGAGTGATCTAAGTGAGAGGCTCATGGCACGTGGCTATGATACTAGTGATATAGATAGAGGAATGGAAGGGATAGATCTTTTGAGATCAGGGGCAGCTGCCCCCTATTTCTCTAAGTTATACAGGCAGTGACAGTAATGTTAGATACATGTCGACGTCAAGAGGAATGAAATACAACAATGTGACATGTTCCATCTTTTATACCAAAGATGTGGGTCGAATCAAGGATGTTATTAGAACACATTGGGACATTCTATCAGTTGGTTAAGGAAGCTGTGGGGGTAGCCACGAGGTTTGTATATAAAAATAAAAAGAATCTAAAAAGGCTACTCTTCTACCATAAAGTGACATTAGGAGGAGACATGATACTACCTTATGGTACAACTGCCTGTGGTCATTGTAATTTCTGCCATTTGATTGATTCTGACCCCATCTTTGTACACCCTACCAATTTGAAATCATATACATTTAGGGTAAGAGGGAACTGCATGTCCATGGATTGGTTTATTTGGCATGTTGTGAAGCATGTCACGCATTCTATATAGGGAAGACCAATAGGAGTCTAAGAGATAGAATGCGTGAACACATGTATAACATCAGGATAGCTTCAAGGGTCAATGCCCTAGCAAAACATGTGACAGAGTATGGAGTTTCCCATACATTTAGATTTAAGATTATTGAGAGGATCTATATAGGGTTTAGAGGGGGTGATACTAGGACATACACTGAAGCTAGGGAAGCCACATGGATCATGAGACTGAGATCTGATTTGTATCCTGGCCTCAATGGGAAAGTTTCAATTAAGCCCTTCCTTAAAATGAGGAGACTGAGAATATGAAATATATTATATTATCAGCCCTTGACATATTTGATGATGGTTTTTATATATTTTTTTTTTTTTTTCCATAATAAATTTTTATTGAAATATATTTTCCAAAAACATTACAAAAATACAATAAACATCACACACATAATACACTATAACTACTACAAACCATTTATACAATATCTACATGAAATGCTTCCTATATTTAATATATTCCTAAAATCAGTATCATGCTAATATAATATTGAAGACCTTTTCCCATATTTTCGGGTTATTAATATTTTTGTTAGTTTGTTTCAGAAGTAATTTATGTGCTAGTATATGCTTTATAGCCACAAGCTTAAAATTATTCCATGATGTCTTATGTGGTTCTAGCCAATTTGTGGCTATATAGAGTTTCATCAGCAAAAAATATTCATACAAATAATAGTTTGCGATCTGGAAAGCTCTCTTGGAGGAATGTGTAGAATCATAAATTCCCATGACAGTGTAGAACTTTGATAACCCATCTTTGCAGTTGTACTTTAAGAGAGTTCCAAAGTTTATATACGCATTTACAACTCCAGAACATATGAAGAAGATCCGCTGTTTGATCTGCACAGTATGGACAAATTGGAGAATTCCTAGGGTTAAATTTATGTAATCTAAGATGTGTGTAATATGCATTGTTCCAAATCATCAATTGCGTGTACATCAGTTTTTGAAAAGAAACTGATTTCCTAGTTATATCAATTGCTTTTAATATCTGATTGTCTGTTACTGTTACTTTTTACCCAATACTCTGAAAGCAAAATTTTGTCCTGAAATTTCAAATCCTTAATTAATTTATATGCAGTTGCTATAAATTTAGTGTCTTGTTGGATAGCTTGCCACAATTCAGAGCACTTATCCACAAATCCGGCTGCAGGTTTAAAGTTCCTAAAGTAGCTCAAGGCAAGTTCTTTAACTTGTCTCATTATAACAATGTAACTTCTAGGTAGATTCATTTCCTCTCTAATTTGTAAAGCCGATAAGTCAAGTTTATTAAAAACATCAAATAGAGTCAGATTAAGTATTAATGGAAATTTGCTGAGATCGATCAGCTGATTATTTAGTTTAAAATTAGGATTCCTGTGGAAAGGTTGAAGAACCATCATATATTGCAATAAATCTACGGACTGAAATAAAGTTTGCAAAGATGAGACACAGGTTATTATGTGGTCCATGACCCCATATTTTATCAGACTAATTTTGTCCATAAAGGGCAATGCTTTAGGATTTATTTTCCTATCCAAAATATGCTTATGATTCAAGACCACCCAAGTTGGTATCCATGTTGTATTCGTTACATCATAATTAGCAATTCTTAAAATTTTATTAGCGTTTACAATCAAATAATATGCTTCAAAGTTTGGTAGCTCAAGTTCTTGTTTTAGGGGTCATTAATTTCTCATAAGATATTCTAGTTCTTTTTGGGTTCCAGATAAATTTAGCTAGATCTTTATGCATTTGTTTAAAACTGTTTTGAAATTGATAATTGGGCAGACCTAAATATGTATAACATTCGTGGTAGTATATTCATTTTCACTATTGATACTTTTGCTAATACCGGTAGTTTTAAATTCTTCCATCTGTCACAATCAGCTATTATGTGTTCCCATACTCGTTTAACATTATTGTTATAAAAGTCCTTATTATCCGTGAGAGAAGTTGATACCTAAATATTTAATATTTTCTTTACATGTTAACTTCCCCATCAGGGCCATTAGTGAAAAAGGCTTTGGGGTTCTTAATGGGAAGATATTCGTTTTCTGTAAGTTAATTTTATAATTAGAAACTACTGAAAATTCGTTTATGAGCTTTAATATCTTTTCACTGTCTGAAATTGGGGTTGTACAATAAATAATAAGATCATCGGAATGCTGACATTAATATTTTATTCCTATAAATTATTGGTGCATTATGATACAAATTTTGCTTGATATATAAAAATAGGGTTCTAGATATAGGTTAAACAATAAGGGGACATGGGACAACCCTGACGAGTAGCATTTTTAATCTGTATTCTGTTAGAATAAGTCCTACTGATGTATAGCGTAGTGTATGGATTACTGTATAATATTTGTAGCATCTGAATGAATTCTTGGGGCAAGTTAAAATAGGGTAACACATCAAACAAAAATTTATGTCTACTCTATCAAATGCTTTCTGGGCATCTATTATAAGAGCATAGATATTAAAGTTTTTTTTTAGCATACGTCATCATATTATGCAGTGTAAGTGTGTTATCGCTGGTTTGTCTAGTTGCCATAAATCCAGCTTGTTCCTTAGAAATTAGATATATCAAAACCTTCTTTAGTCTCGATGCTATAATTGATGTTAAAATTTTCATATCCACATTCATTAGTGCTATTGGTCTGTAATTATCTGGGTTAAGGGGATCCGAATTGGTTTTATGTATGAAAATTGTTTTGACGCATTGAGGTGGGGGTCACTAATTTTATTTTTAGTTATATAATTAAATACATGAGACAATTCTTTTCCCAAACTATCAGCAAACTCTTTGTAAAATTCAGCTGTAATACCATCAGGCCCTGGCGACTTATGTACTTTCATATGTTGAATTGTATATACTATTTCTTCTTTAGAAATAGGTTTAATCAGGTCACTTTGCAGGCTCTCTTCTAATTCTGGAAAGTTAATTTTTGCAGAAAACTTTTATTCTGGTTATGTAGAGACCTATCAGTTTGCCCCTCATACACCTTAGTATAGATTTTCCCAAAAACATCAACAATATCCTCAGTTTTAGAATATATTGTGTCGTTATACTGAATTTCGAAATATATCCAGTTTTTGATTGATTTATAATCCTTGCCAGTGCTTTTGATGGTATTTGAACATTATTAGCATATTTCACTAAACACCTATGTTCTTGAAGTGTTAATTTATTATTATGAAGCAAAAAGAGATCCCTTTGAAGCTTCAACATTTCCTCCTCAGTTTGAGCGTTAAAATTCTGAATCAGCTCATTATCAAGTTGTTTTATTCTTATTTCTAGTTTTTGAATATCACTATTATGAATTTTCTTATAATATGAGGCTTTTGTATAAGAAATCCTCTAATTTGAGCTTTAGCTGTTGCCCATTCAATGTCAGGGGTATGTTTTTGGAGCTTCAAGCTATCTGTAAATTCTTTCAAATATTTTATAATTCCATCTGCTATCTCTTTTTACTTAAAAGATTTGGGTTGAGTGACCAATTATAACCCCTATGCCTTCTTGTGTCTTTTAAATCTTTAAAAATTTTAATGAAATTTTTGAGTGATCTGATAGATGACAGTATGTATAACCACCACTGGTTCTAAATTGTTAGTGCTTTAGATATCAAAAGTAATCTATTCTAGCCCACATTTTGTGGCATGGTGAATAGAAGGTATATTTATTTGCATTATTAATATCTTGTGAATAAGAAAAGGGGTCATATAATTGAAAATCTTCCTTAAAATCATTTAATGCTATCCCGGCCTGCTTATTAAATGCTCTCTGTGGACAAGACCTATCCAACTTTGGATTTTGATAGGTATTCCAGTCCCCACCCACAACAAAATAATAACCATCATATTGTGTTAATATTGGATATAATGATGCTATGAAACTGTGTTGATCATTGCATGGGGCATATATATTCAAAAGTAGGATAGGTTTATCAAATGCATTATCCGATAAAATCACATAACACCATCGCCCATTTGGATCCACTTTGGAGTCTAAAATCCTATCTTTGTATTGGGTTTTGATAATTATAGCCACTCCGCACTGTTTGTCTTACCTTCTGATGTCACTAGCTCTCTAATCCAGTTCTTTTTCTAATATCATTCCATTGTTCATTCATCAAATGTGTTTCCTGTAGAAATACAAACAGTGCTTTGTCCTGTAATAATATGTGTAGCAACAGCTTTCTCTTCTTCAAGTTCTGGAGCCCTTTAACATTCCATGAGTTCAACTCCCACATTCACAGGTCTTGGTATCAAATAACAATATAAGAGGGAATTATGAAATTGACATGTATTGACTGTACACTATATCTAATCTGGAAGCATTTCCTACATCCCGTCCTAACCAGTGCTTACCCACTTTACCCCTGGACCAGGATTTATATAGGTCTTGTATAAGAGAAAATATAAACAAGGTTAAACACACCAACACATTGAAAAACTTCAGGTAATAACATTTAAAACATTTCCTAAACATACCACCTATATATTCTAGCATATCTACATCAAAGTCTAAACTACACATTCCCTACCAAACACCGCTACTTAACTACAGCTTTGGTTTAACTATTAGTTAAACAAATCTCATTTCTAAGGTTATTACTGTGTAAAGGAAAGTTTTAGTAGATTGGGTACTTATTTTATCTTACCTTAAGTATCTGTTTTGTTGCAATCATTATGTACATAAACTTTTTACAGAAGAGAGGAGAGAGAAAAAAAAAAAAAAATACATCCTACATTTTAGATCTGTACCCTACACAGTGCCTGCCACTCACTGCATATAGTAAAAAAAAACAATTTTGGTTCACACCTATAAAAGAAGAAAAAAAACAGTTAAAGTACATGTTTTTTTGTGCTTTAAGTACATACTGTAATGTTATTTAGTTATAAAAGAACATTATCATATTATTTTCAGTTCTCTTTGTCTTTTCAAGCCAGGAAACCATCAGAAATACTCACGACAAGGGACCTCTTTCACAGCAGGACCACAAGAAGTATTACATCCAAATCTACACTCTCAGTTGAAATCCAGGCATTTCCTGTTTACCACACAATGGAAATAGACCTTGAGGCCATAAAAGTCTGAAACCAGACAGCAGACCCTCAGATTAGCATAAACAAACAGTTTTATTGCTTTTTCAGAGGCCTGAACAGTTTAGTGAAGAAACAAAGGATTAGAAAAGCCTTGAGGTAAAATACATGCTGGATCTGACTACAGGAACATGCCAGTCTCAATTGAAGTTCTTTTCAGCCCTCTGATGCAGGTAGAACTTTAAAACTTTCAGAAACACTTCTTTTGCCTGATTTTTATTGGAAACAGAATATTTAGCGCCATCCACCATAAATGTAAGCATATTGGGGTATTTCATCTGGAATTTAATTTGTTTATCAATCAGAAATTTACAGTAAGCAGATAAAGACTGTCTAGCCTGCCTTACTTGTAATGGTAAATCTTGAGCCAGAAATATTTTAACATTTTTCCACATAACATAGCCACCATTTTTTTTTGCAGTAAACAGTATTTTGCTAACATCTTGAAAGTTCAATATCTTAACATATACAGGTCTAGGCATAGTAGAAGCTTGTACCTCTCTCAGCTCTGTGTGCCCTTTCTATTACAATCTGTTTCACCCCATCAGCATCATTTAACAGTATTTCAAATATTTGTGTTATGGCTGGTATTAGCTCTGCATGCTGGATGTTTTCAGGGATTCCTCTTATAATAATATTATTTCTTCTAGACCTTGCTTCTAAATCAATAAGTTTATTTTGCATGGCTTGTACATCCACATCACATACCTTTGATTTTTTCTCCAGCATGTCAATTTTGTCCTCTATTTCAGAAATTCTGGTCTCAGTTTTGTCCATTCTCTGAAGCAATTGATTGCATAAAACTCCAAATGTTTGTATTTGTGAGGTCAAGTCCTTTAGAGCTTCCTGTATAGGTAGTAAAGCGTGCTTGATATCCTCCATGTTTAGTGGCTGATCAGTCCTGGATCTAGTTTCTGGTTTCTGTTGTTCCTGCTGTCTAGTAATCCTTTGTTTTTGCAGTTCCATCCTTTACTGGCGACTGTAGTTCTGACAACTTTGTCTTAGTAGTAGTTGTTTCCATGGTTCTTCCTTGTTGCAAGATTTTTCTTTCCCCAAGCAGAAAGGCAGAATAAAGAAAGCACACGGTCCTTTGTTTGTTTCTCTCTTCAGAGCAAAGTAATCACTTGTAATCCTGATGGATAAATACTTTTTTTTCTCACTTTTTTAACTGATTTTAGATTAGGTCAGTATAAATGCAACTTTTTATCATCAATTTGATGTTTAAACCTCCTGATATCCACTCAGATCAGAGATTTTCCTCGGGTTAATTGAAGAGCTGCAGTTTAGCAGTGTTTACAGCATGGCAGCCATCTTTGAAAAACGGTTTTTATATATTTTTGTTCATATATGTTTGTACATTTTTAGTTCTTGTATAGTGAATATATATGTATATGAGAGCAAATATTTATATGCTTATAATTGCATATATTTTTATATGCATATGTTTATCGTTGTTTCTTACATGCATATACACACATATATATCATCCATATGTACATTTTTCACACATATATTTTTATTTTATATTGTCTATAGATGGTTATGCACTTTTGAATCTATACATCTATGGGCGTGTTGCATATGCATATGTTAGGCACATGTGTTTTTATATATATATATGTACATAAGTTTTGAGTTTTATTTTGCATTGGTATGTATGTTTTTTATGTATTTCTACTGATTTTTAGTTGTTGTATATTTGCATTGTACTTTTTTGTACTTTTTTTACTGGTACTTTAAGAGTGGGTGGTCTTCCCGCCAGTTTTTAGATTTAAATTGTGAGATCTTTAGAGATGCTAATAGGTCTGAAGAAGCCGTAAGGTGAAAGCGCTAACCTGCATCTGTTTTTATTTCATTAAAAATTGTCCTTGAACTGAATGAGTCTCGGTTTGTCTATATAACATTCGTTTGGAATATTGGGACTGTTGATGTTCTGAGGACTTTTATATGAACTGGGGGTTTGTCTACTGTGGATCGCTCCTATAACTTTTAGTATACTTTTCACTTTTGTGTTTGGCTGTTTAGGTGGGAGCGTTTACTCTGCACATGCAGTATATTTTCAATTTAATTTGTTGTTGCTGCTTTTGCCTGATCAGAGACATGGTAGACACCAATTCTATACAGATTGAACTTCCGTATGCCATGAGAGAAAGGGAAGGTTCAGTTGATACCCTGCGTCCTGTATTGGATAGATTCTCTGACTGTCTTCATGAACATACGAATCCACTGGTGCTCTTTGAAGCTGATGAGGAAGTACCAGGTGAACGGACATCAGAACAGTTCGACCGCAAAGGGTTGAGGAAGGCATTGGATAGGCTGGAGATGGATTTGTGTAAACTTAAGAGGTTACAGATGCAAAGACTACATTTTGAGGTGTGCATTCAGCGGCGCATCATTCCGAGAGGATTAAGAGTTTTAAAAATGCTGACAACAGGGACACAATATCCGGAGCTGCTGTACAAATGGCAGCAGCTTAACATCGAGGTAAGCCTCAAATATATGACATTGTTGAATGATTTCTTTAATCCGTTGGAAGAGGAACTAAGACAGGTTATTAATAAGCAACAAACTGATATTTATGAACGTTTCCCCGTGGCGTGCGTTGAATCACATCTTCACGCCATGCTAGATAATGTTTTCCAATATGAGAAAAGACTATTCGATCAGAAAAAACTCAAACTACAAAGAGACATTAAAGATTTCAGACATGGACACATATTCACTTGGCCGAGGGGTAACAGGGACATTGATAGTCAACCAGGACCTGGTAATGTGACTAATTGACAAATTAATTTAGGTTGTGATTCTGTTCCTGTTGCACTGAATGTTGATAATGGTAATATCCTTGCAGGAGTGAATGAACGAAGTACACCTAATAGTCAATGTGGTGATTTATCCGATGTTTCTAACCATGATATGTTTGTTAGTGTACAGTTGACATCTAGTGCCTCAGGGGGACATTGTGTTGATGATAATCGATCAAGTCTGGGTAATCAAAAGCCTCAGGAACCTGTTGTAAGGAAGAAGGTCTTTAAGACCGGTACTTCAGGTATGGCTGATGAAGGAGTTCAGAGGGACCCCTAGGGGGGGTGGTGCAACTTCTAGTAATACCGTCTTTGACATTAGACACCCTTTCCCCATCAGGTTCAAACACAGGGAAGGGAAGGTGTGGTCTACAAGCAGAGGGAGACAGAAAAGGAAACTGTCTCTAAACCGACTATCGAACCACAACATCAAGAGGATGTGGGAAGGGAGGGGGACAATATAGTTTTTAATATTTCATCTCGTCATTTAACAGCAGATGAAGAAGCCGTGCTATCAAGAGGTCTTTCTTTTATTCCCACTAACTACAGAGCACAGCTGGATTTCCCTGAGTCTGTCAATGCAGGCCTTGTGTAGGTCCTATGATCCTGTTATTTGGGTATGTTTGTAGGCATTGCATTAGGTGGACATATCTAATGACATACACGCCACATAGGTTGTTGTATGATATGATAGATGTCAAGAGTGACCAGTAGAGAGGGGATATTACCTCTGTTAACATAGATATCAAACACATCATGTATGTGTGCAATGACTGTAGCCACCTGTATGTAGACAGGATAATGAAAGCTATGGTAATGTCATTTATGTTGTATGAGTGTGGGATGTACATATCCTGGGCAGGTACAGTTAGGTCATATCCAACCATGAGGGTGTTGTTTACTGGCGTACAGCAACAGTCAACTATGCTAATGCTGACAACATCCGAGGGACCCTGGTATGTGTACAACTGAGCTGGTTACAAACAGTGGTATTATTGCATTGCATAACACATTATGCAGCTGTGTCTGTACATGGGTACTTTGCACAGCTGATGTATGCCTAGGTACAGTCCACCAATCAAAGGTTATCTTGTGGTCTACCATACTATGCCATACCACATATGGATGTGTGTTGGTAGTCTGGGGACAAGGTGGTGGATGTATATGAGGATACATCTAGAATGCAGCGTTTGCCACTGTCACCTGTACCTGACTCATCTGTGATGAGTTATGTCAGAGTAGTGGTCTTTACATATTTGTTGCCTTTATGAATATGTGGACACCACCACCTGGAATGGTCCATACCAGTGTTATGGCCCAAATGTCTGGATCTGAGTTATATGGTGGTAGTGCAATTGTGCACTACAGAGCCTTCAGCCAGGTGTTCCTCACTGCACAGATGTCAGTATTCTCCAATTTTAGGATCTACATTGAGCTAATGGATTACTAAAGCCACACGGCTAGCACTGGTTAGCATAAGCATCCAATGCAATTGTCTTGTAGGTGTCAGGGTGTTACTTCTGTGTGTAGGACATTTGCCTTGGAATGTGACCATATGGGTAAATGTGACCTAGGTATTATCCACATTCACTTGAAACATATATGATATGCATGTGCTCTGTGTCGAAGGCTTGTCATTTAGTCATGACAGCCCGGAATGACAGACTCTGTACAACCTCATAATAACAGCAGGACATTGGCTCACTGTTTTGGTCTAGCAGTTGTCACTCGTACCATGACATCACTGCGAGTGGTAGTAATGTGCTTGGTAGCAAATGCCACATGTAAGGTGATGGACAGCAGCAGACATTGTGTATATAACCAATGTAAGATATACTTAATGTAGCAGTCCTGCTAATAATGACAACTACTGACACAGCCTGGACAGTTCGTCTTGACAACTGCACCTCAGTACCATTACACAATGTGGCTCACACATTATGCTTGCACATGCCACTGTTCCAAGTATAATGCCACTGTCCACAACCTGCTATCAATGTATGCCTTTCAGGGCAGCAAGGTGTGTGACACATGCTGTAGGTAGCATCTGTCGGTGTGTCACAGTTAACCTATTGTCTGTCACGTCCACACATGCATGATTGTGTATACTTAACATATATATGTCAGTACTTCATGTACATGTATGCATGTGTATCACACAGCACAGACACAGATATATAATTTACAGGCCACATACAGGTATCTGGTAGTAAACCAGTATGATGTGCATATATACTGACAGGTAAGATGTACATAGCTGTAGACCTGTGAGTTTATAATAGGAGTCCATTACAACATGTTCTGTACATGTAAGTGCATGAGCATGCACACTGTGGCCTTCTGTGGTTAGCATCGGAGTGCATCCCAAACAGCCCTGTGCTACTAAGTGTATCAGCACACCCACTGCCACCTTGTGTAATTTGAGTCAGTGCATCCAAACAAGCCCTTTGTTACTAAGTGTATGAGCATGCCCAGTATAACCTTGTGTAGTTGTAGTCATAGTGCATTCCAAATGGCCCTGTACTACTAAGTGTATGAGCATGCCCACTGTCACCTTGTGTAATTGGAGTCAATGCATCCAAACAAGTTCTGTGATTCTATGTTTATGAGTATGACCGCTGTAACCCTGTATAGTGATAGTAGTTGTCCATTCCACAGATGGCCATACTCCAGTTCAGGTTCCTGTTGTGCTACAACTATACCTCTCAGGCCTACCTGCAGGTGATGTGTCTTGTTTGTGCATACAGGTTGTAATGGACACCTACTTTAAACACACAGGTTTACAGCTATGTACACCATGACTGTCAATATCCCTGTTGTTGTCCTCAATCTTAGAAGGGCATTCTGACTGCCTTGGAATGTGTAATATCTGTGGCGTGTCTCGTAACTGTGTAGTACATTAATAGTGATCTGGAGATAGGCAGGAGTTCTGATCCTATCATTGGCAACTGTGTGTGTGTGTGTGTGTGTGTGTCAGCAAATGGCTGAGTCTGTGTGTGTGTGTATTTGTGTCTGCATCCTGTCATGACAGTGGGTTTTGCTGCATTCCAAAGAGATACCGCCTTTTGCACTGGCCTTTATCCTTGTCAACTGCTAAACCTCTCTCCCCTCTCCCCCCTCCCCACTGCAAGTAATCAGTCCTGTGATGTCACCCAGCTCAGAAGTGGAATCAGAGTAAGTGTAATTGTATGTGTTCTGTGGCACATACCCCAACTGCATACCACTGTACTAGTTAACTTTACATAGGCAAGACGTATATGCACAATACTGGCAAGTGTGTGCATGTTTGTGTGTGTGACTACCCTGTAGCCAAGCATACACATGTGTAATGTCTTTTAACATGCTGCACACCATGGTAGCCATCTGTGGTGACTGGTGTCTACAAAGTATTACATAGTTAGGAATGGTTAAGAATACACAGTCAAGAACGACTACAGTTGGGTGTGTTATTTTCCTGTGCCACTGTTGAGCAGTGACACAGAAGTGGTCACCGGGGTGTAAGTCCATACCCATCATTCCCCCACCCAAAATCCACAATTTGCAGGGTAGATTACATTAGCCATCATTCCCCACCCCAAACTCCACATACACAACAACCATCCCTTCTCTGGTGAACTGATTAAGATTTAAATGTTATAAAACAAGAGCTGCCTCTGTTTTGTGTACATGTCAGTTCCTTTGAAACCCTTCTGTGTCACAAAGGGTGTTCAGACATGTTTGTTTGTATGTATATATATATATATATATATATATATATATATATATATATATATATATATATACACACATACATATATATATATATATATATATCTATATATATATATATATATATATATATATATATATATATACGGTTCTACCTGACTTAGTCGACAGCGCAGAAGATCGACAACGGAATCCGGAGCTCCAGAAGATCGACAATGAAGAAGACCGACGTGAATCGCGAGTGCCAGAACATCGACAATGCAGAAGACCGACACGAAGGATGACAACACCGATGCCGAGGATGCCGACATGGGAAAAGGCTGTGTGAGTATGCGGTAGTGACGGACGTTAGGGTGCGAGTCAGGTAAGTGTGGATATTGACGGTCTGTGGGGATAGGGGTGGGTTAAGTGAGTTAGGTTAGGGAGGCGATAGGGTGGGTTAAGTGAGTTAGGGTTAGGAAGCGATAGGGGTGGGTTAAGTGAGTTAGGGTTAGGGAGCGGGTTAGGTAAGTGTGCGGTAGGGATAGACTTTGGGATGGGGCGGGTTAAGTGAGTTAGGGTTAGGAGCTGGTTAGGTATGCAAAAGCGATAGTGACGGACCTTAGGGTTAGGTAAGGTTTAGTGTGGGTTTGTAAGGATTTTGGTGTGCTTGTGTTGTGTGTGTGGTTTGTGGAATGGGGATGTGTTTTGTTTTTTATTGTTGTTATTGTGGTGTGTGCAGTGTATGGGGTTTCGTGTTTGTGTACCGTCGGTTATTTCGTTGTCGGGTATGTGAGGTTTCGTGTTAATGGACTGTCAATTATGTGGTGTTGCTGATGTTGTTGTCGGTGTTGTGTGGTTTCGACTATGTCAGGTAGAACCATATATATATATATATATATATATATATATATATATATATATATATATATATATATATATATATATATATGGCTATAGCTGTGTCTGTCTGTCTATATGTATATATATATATATATATATATATATATATATATATATATATATATAAAATATATGTGGGTGTGTGTGTGTGTGTGTGTGTGTGTGTGTGTACACATCTCGTAAGTGCATATATATATATATATATATATATATATATATATATATATATATATATATATATATATATATATATGGGTCCCCTTCACATGGTCGACAGTTCATTTGATCGACTTTTATTTGGTCGACAATTCATATGGTCGACAGGCAGATTTGCCCCCCTCCCCAATGTTGTGCGACCCTGGAGTTGATATATATAGTTAGGGGGGTGGGGGGGCACAGCCCCCCACATTGGGGGGTGTGGGGGGCGAAGCCCCCCACATAAAACTGCTTGTCGATCAAATGAATTGTCGACCAAATAAAAGTCGATCAAATGAACTGTCGACCATGTGAAGTAGACCCATATATATGTATATATATATATATATATATATATATATATATATATATATATAGTTATAGCTATGACAGTTGCACAGATGTAGATCTGTCTTTGTTGTTTCACAGAGTACTGTACATTCAAGGGTACTGTACATATGTACACAAAGTGACTGTCCCATTTGTTTTCAGTATTGTGGAATACCTGTAGTAAGATGTGCATTATAAAATCCATGAAACATGTATATAATCCAGCTGGCTTAGTGGTAAGTCTAGTGACCTCAATATGCATAATCTGGGGTTCAAGACCTGCAAGCCTTGTTGATACTGTCAATTGCGACTGAATAAGACAGTTGTAAGCGGGTGTAAATGTGTTTGTGTGACAGTAAGCAGCGGGTACACGCAGGTAACAGACATGTACAACTCACAGTATACTTGAAATTCCCTTTTTTGGCAATCCTGCTGATGTCACCCACCTAGAAATACACCTCTGGGACTGCTGTAACTCAGTAATCTCCATTGCATGTGGTGTGACTGAGTAATGCTGTTGTGTGATAAACTAATTAAGTAGGGATTCTATTCCAAGGCAGACCAACTGTGTGTGTGTCTGTCTGCCTGAGAAAGAAACAATGCTTTTTAGAGTATGCACACTCTTTACAATTCACATAACCACCTTTGGCATTCCTGCTGATGTCACTCACCTAGAAATACACCTCTGGGAGTGTTGCAATCCAATAGTCTCTGTAGCGCATGCCGTAGCTGCATAATGTTGTAGTGTGATAAACTAGTTAGATAGGGGTTCTATTCCAAAACATGGCAGGTGTGTGTTTGACAGTCAGAGCCTGTGTGGAGGTGGCTGTGAGTGTCTAACCACTGGACATGTTGGAGATCATTTTTTGTAGTTTTCCTATATGGTGTCCGTATTATATGTCACAATGTCCACCTCACGAGGAGTGCAGATGTCAATCATCCAAGGGACTGTGTTGGCAAGCCATACCCCTACATCTGGCAAAAGGCCTGGTGAACAAAGTATGCAACCCTACCATTACTTGGAATACATTCTGAACCCATGTGTGATACACAAACACACTTGCCTAGAATATCCTGCTAGTACCCTGCACATTGATGACAGATAGTAGGCATGGTGTGATTGCAGTGGGCTGCAGAGGGTATGGTATCCTGCCCAGCAGTACAATAGGCACATAATTGTGGACAATGTGCCTTCACTATGTTCCCCACTGGATGCCTGCAACATATGTGGTGCCATCAAATGTGATCCACAAAGGCCATACAATGCCTTACACACATGCCCTGTATGGACTGATGCCACTGACACCAGGAAATACCTGTATCATGCTATCAATGTAAGTGCAGGGTCAGCCTGCTGTCTATAAGCAGGTCCTGCCATACCAGGCCAGTATTGGCATATCTGATGATAACAGTCTGTGTGCACAACATGTGCCAGGCAAACCAGGTACACTTGTACATGTCACTGTACATTATTGTGGGACATGCACATGCCAGGCAATGTCCATGTCAAGGACTATCAAACACAGACATGGCATGCATTGCAAAGCAATGGCCATACACAATGGTAAACAGGATGACAGGACAGTTCATACAATACCCATCTGTGTGGGACATTGCAGACACTACACCCCTGAACCACACTGCACACCATTGTCGGGTGGCATGATGCCAAGGATTACCCCTCACCCAGCCTTGTACAGCCATCTTGCACAGCCAACCACTACACACCTATGAAGCAATCCACACATGCATGCCAGTACTGGCACCTTGTGTCTGCATGTGGGATATGATGCTCTCAACCACAGTCACATCCAGTATAACTCCCATTGGCATACCGACTGATGTCAGACACATTCACATGCCCTAGCCCATAGAACCTCCGGATATCCCCTGTGGTGCATGTAGTACTTATGCATTACTGCAGTGTGGCAAACTAAGTAGTTAGGAAGTGTATTTGTGAGCCTGGCAAAATGTGGCAATGTGCCTGAGTCCCTTAGAGAGTGTGGTTGTGTTCACAATGACATCTATTCATGTGGGCAGCCATGTGTGCTACACCTAATGTATGTCTACTAGATCCCTGTTGAAGATGTCGCTCACCAGCACATATATATGTTCTTACAGCACACCCACATGTCAGCTTTGTGGCACATGGAGTAACTGCATGCACTTGTAATTGTAATGGCTAGGCAGTCAGGGGTTTGAACTCCTGTACTGGTAGGTGTGTGACAGATGATGCTTAGGTTTTAGTCTCCAAGCCCTTCTCTGATGTACTTTGCCTCTGTCTTTCCCTCCCACACACTCTCTGGTGGATGGGGAGTTGTACACCTGCTCAGAAGCAACTTGTGTTTTGTCAGTGATGGTCATGATCAGGTGATGGCCTCTGCACCTATTGCAGTCCTCCTCTTGCTGATTGCATGTGGAACAGCTGTGGTGACATTCCCATAGCCAATCACATGGAAACACAGTACAATATCTAGGAACATCATGTTGGTGTTTGCCCATGACAGTCACTGTGAGTGGAACCTGGATCTGTTGTTTGGTAAACAGCATCACAGAGGATATCTGGATATTCCTCAAACAACATACACAGTGGAAAATAGCCTAAAGACAGAAGGGTGATGTGCCAGACATGACTAGAGCATGTGAGTGTAGCTATGCTTCATTGAGACTACTGCCAGTTTAACAAGTTGTGTACGGTAATGGCTATTCTGCATGTTTTAAAACTGACAAGACAGTGATCTGTTTATGAAGGAACCCCCATCTGTAGGGCCATCTGTGGACTGATCAGTGTGTGGAACAATTTGTTTCCTGTGTTACTCACTAAACACACATCTGTGAACTGCAGAAGCATAGTGTGAGGATTGCAGTCAGTACATGGTGATAGTGATGAGAGTTACTGCTATTGCATCCCTGATTGGACATATGTCACATGAAACAGTGGTATGATAGTCACTGTCTGTGGTTCTCACAGTGACATGCCAATAATGGGCCACTGTTTATAGCTGCAGTCACAAGTCTTCTACACTTTGTACAGATGTCATGCAGTATATATGCATGTGTTGTGCTCCCTCTGAAAATGTATGCCATCTGTTGTGTTGGGTTGATGGTCATATCTATGCATGCTGTTATAAGTAATCCTGGATGCTGTTGACTATTACTAAGCCATATCTGTGTTAAAACTGTAACACCATAGGCTGTATGGGATTGGAGGTCCCACTTCAGCTGGCCATGGCACCGGGCACCAGTACATCTGGGGCCCAGCCTTGGACCTCCACCTCTTTTGGCTCTGCTCCACCTTCTGGTGGAACCACCACCACTGAGGATGGGGCTTGTCCCCCCTGGAAGCAGGTCCAGACAGGAACTTGTCCACTGTCGTACAGTCCCGGACGTGGTGCGTAGGGGGCTCAATAAGGGATTTTGAGGCCAGATACACCGGTTCGAGGGCAGAGTGTCATATTTAGTGGGTGAGCCTGCTCCTCCTAGGCTGTCCCCAGGACAGCCACCTTTGTGGCTGTTTTGGTGCAGTGGTGGCTGCCCATGGGTGGGGACCTCCGTCCCACTATTTCCATCTGGGAGCTCATGGGCTTGTGACAACCAAACACCCCTCCCCATCCAAGGTGTATCCCCCCACATGTGTCATATACTGACCCTCTATGCTGTTTTCCCTGTCATCTTACCCTACCTATCCTCCATGAGCATACCTACTCTTCTTCCCCCACATGCCACTCTCACCCTATGGAAACAAAAGGGCAATTTGTTCCTAGAACAACATTTGCCACATACATAGCTGTCCATTTCACACATGTGCCCACTGGAAACAAATAACCTTTTTAATTTGCATCACAACATACTCCAGTTGTCCTCACCCCTGTCTCTCAGCACATGATCCTGGTATGCACATGACTCCTAAAGGTTCCAGGTACACATGATACAGATGACCCCATTGTACACACAACATCACCGATGCCTCTATGTTTACCCCATTTTCCTTTTTCATGATGGTGATGTCACACACAGCACCTTGCAAGAGTACTGTTTTCACATAATGATTGGACAGGAACCGTTGTGTTAATGTAAATAAAATGCACAGAGTGATGTATTTGGCCAATGTACAAATGTTTGCGTGTATTAATGACACATGTCTGTCTGAGGGAGTCTTGATATTACATAGGACAACACCACTACATAATACAGGTGTTGCTGGTGTTTCCCTTTTCATTCCTTTTTAATGCTTTGTTGGCACATGGGATGTTCTTAATATATCTATATATATGTATGTATCTATATCTGGACATAAACACACATACATACATCTACATGATGGAATACATTTTCTATATTGTTGAATGACTGTGCTGGATGATATGTTTGTGATAACATCTGATGTCTGTATATCAGCCGTGGCTTAGTGGTAAATCACATTGGCTGTGGTGTGCAGGATCCTGGTTTTGAGCCTTGCAAAGGCCATTTATGTTGTTGCTGGGAAGAACAAGGCCGTTGGATACGGAGTGATTAAGGCATATTAAAGCAGTTGTGAGCGGGTTTGTGTGGAGCTAAGCAATACTAACCTCCGGTTACAGTTTCTTACACTCAGTTAGCCTCTACATTGCTTCACCAGTGTGATACTCGCATACTGGTGGACAAACAAGCTTACACCAGCATGCTCCCGCACTTGCAAATTCACTGCATTTGGTGTTTGCACCTGATTACTGACACCCCCAGGTGGGAGTGAGGACTACAGTATTACCTTCTGATGCCTATTACATCAGATTACATGCCTACAGTATCGGGAATGGCTGCCCATTAGGTGTAAGCATACCGTTCAACTGTATGGAATCTGCAGCCTGTCCAGAGTTTGATTAATACTATTGCTGTGTTCCTCTTACAATCTGCACCTGTCTGGCTAATACATAGGAGCTGACACCATTCAATACAAAAAAGTAATTGGATTTTGGAACCCACATACCTCAGTCGAGTAATGCTACTGCATACTTATTATTCTACCATCTTTCTAAGGTTGTAAGTGGAATATGTGCTTTCTGTCCCTCCCTATTTGTTCACCCAATGGTTTATGTACTACCCAGTGGATTTGCTCTTAGGGGTTGAAAGGTATGGGCATAAGCTTTGCCCATTTCAGAATATTACTTACATTCCTAATACAACTGCACCAGCCAACACCTGCACAACTAGGCCCATAATTGCATACCCATTGTTCCCCCACCCACACCTCCACTATAGCACCCATCCTTACTCTGGGTCCTGGTTGGGTCTGAACACATCAGTACACGCTGTCCACTCTCCACTTCACGGGACCTATGTCATACATTGTCTCGACCCATGGGTCATCAGGCTTTCCCACCCTTGTATTTCGGGTATGTACACACCCCAGCCAGAATGGTCGGCGTATCACCCTCTTTTCGTCTTATGTCAATTTTTGCGTGTCCCGCAAGGGACGCACCTGTCTGTGTTCTAGGATTAGATTACATGGGTGCACTGTGTACCACCCCCCAGTTGTATCCTGCCTGTGGTCTGGGGTGGACTATTTACATTGTTTGTGGGTTTGTGTGTATGTTTCCTGTGTACGGCTGGGTGGGGGTGGAAGGTCATGCTACATGTTTCATGTTTCTAGCTTGGGCCCCTCACTTTCATTGGCATAGCCTGTGAATATATGTCATTCTTGTGTGTTGTTTCCTGTCATAGCTGTATATCTGTGTATATCTACCCACACACACACACACACACACACACACACACAGACACACACACACACACACACACACACACACACACACACACACACACACACACACACACATATACATATATATATATATATATATATATATATATATATATATATATATATATATATTAACTAAGAATGAACTTCGTGACACAAAAGCATTCAAAAAGAATTAAAAGGAAAACACCAGCAACTCTTTTATTATTTAATGTTTTCGTCTTCTTTAATATCAAGACTTCTTCAGAATGACATGTTTCATTAATACAAGCAACCATTTTAACATTGTTTAAAAACATTACTTCAAGTAGTTTATTTAAATTAGCACAACAGTTCCTACTTTGTCTTATAAAGATAGTAAAGGTTGTTTTTTTTTTTTTTTTGCACATGACCCCACTTTGCACACGATACCTCAGGCTTCTTTCCATGTGTTTCTGTTCCAGGTATACATGTTGCACACGACACTACAGGATTCACATGGCACCCCTCCTGGTTAATTGCTCTACCTTTTTAATGATAATGAAGATGCACACAGCACCTTGCAAGACTACTGTTGTTACATTATTATTGGATAAGAACTGTTGTGTTAATTTAAATAAACTACTTGAAGTAATGTATTTAAACAATGTTAAAATGGCTGCTTGTATTAATGAAACATGTCATTCTGAAGAAGTCTTGATATTAAAGAAGATGAAAGTGCTAAATAATACAAGAGTTGTTGGTGTTTTCCTTTTAATTCTTTTTGAATGCTTTTGTGTCACAAAGTTCGTTCTTAGTGAAATTTATCTTCATTTTTAGTGCGTTTTTTTACCATATATATATATATATATATATATATATATATATATATACACACACATATATATATATATATATATATATATATAATATATATATACATACATATATATAGATAGATAGATCTATATATGTCCATATATATATAATGCAATATACAGATGTATAGCAATACATTCATATAAATATATGCGTGTATGTACATGTATACATATATCTACATATGTATATATGTATATATATATATATATATATATATATATATATATATATATATATATATATATATATATATTTATATACATATCCTTGTTATGAGTAAACATGACTCTTGCATATACCTTCCCAGATGTATCACACCATATTTATCTGATATGTGTATATTTAGATACAACAACATTCTTGATTCAACACTAATATCACTAGCAGGTACTACACAAATGTAGAAGTCAGAGCATTCGTTCACCACTATTCCATATGTATACTGACAGATATATTGGAAAAAAACAACAAATATTGTCATAGCTCTGATAGCTTAGTGGTTAACTGCTCTGACTATAGTGTACAGGGTCCTGTGTTTAAAACCTACAATGTCTGTTTATTTTGTTGCTGGGCAGAACAAGGGCTGTTGGAAAAAGAGTGGTTAAGGCAGTTTTAAGCATCTTTAAGCAGGATTGTGCAGGTTTGGGTGATGGTAAGCGGTGCTAATGTACAGTTAAATGAAAAGGCACTTACTTTATTTTATTTATTTTATTTTATTTTACATTTGTTTTCCCTGGAAAGTCTGACTGGACACAGGTCCATTTTCAGCGAAGGCCCACGGAGAAAAGCTCCATATTACAATACATTACATGAGAGTAAAAATAAGTCTAACATACACACATATGGCATATATACACATCAGGATAACATGCTATCGATTAACAAACATACATATAGCATATATACACACAACAGGACATCATGCTAGTGATTAACATTTCTTACAGTAGACAATCAGAGGTACATTTTTTTTTCTTTTGCAGTTATACGTTTTGTAAAGTAAATGTACATGGTTCACCTTGTAAGCTTCACTTGCCACTGTGCAAATCTGCTTAGCATTTACATTTAAGTAATGCTGAGACCAGCTAAGTTTGTCTTACCCCTCTTAACCAATGAACACATTCCAGTCTGATAAAATAGAAGGGTAATGATATTTTTAATAAGTGTATTTAATTCCATGTACATAACATGCGTCTATGTGCTGTCATTACAGTAGCAAGGGATGTGAGTCTGCTGTCTGGGACACCTGAGTATATATGGCTTGTACAACACTCTTTTCCATTTGAATGTGTTATATACATGGGTAGTATCCCAGGTTATATGCAGTCATACTGGCATGTAGTGTATTATTACGTTACTGCTGTTGACAGTGCTATCCCAAGTAAGAGTAGATTGCAGATTGTAGTACAGGAACCAAACACCCCTGCATGCATAGGTGGACTCTGAGTCCTCACTGTCATGTTCTTGGTGTGTGAGCTGTGTGTCATTAAATATTTGCTACTGGATAGTGATCCGACATGTGGATATTAACTGTAGACTACTGTGTGTATAGCACATGTCATTGAGGGCTGCTGTCATTTAGTAATGGCATACCTATTAGCGTCAGATGTGTATCTGTCAACACATTCATCCTAATGCATAACCAGTTGGCTAGCTGATGCCTGTCTGTCTTCTGTACAGATGTGCAGATGTCAGGTATCGATCTTGGCTGCTTACAGGCAATTTATGCTTGATTGACACTGACATGTCTGCCCAGCTGTGTTATGAAAGTCACAGCTAGGAATCCCCACCCTGTATGCACCAGATGCCATGGATACCTCAACTACACTACCACAGGCAACAGAACATGCTTGGGTACAGGTCTCCAAGACAGACACTGTCCATGTTATGTAATTCATGTTGCATACATGTCAGTTGAAGCACCTCACTGGCCCTCTGCAAGAGGCAACCAGATGATTGGATGTTGCATTTAACTCTCACCCTGAAGATCACTCCCATGGCATCAGTTGATAGATAACCTGCTGGCAAATGGCAGGCGGCATGATACCACTGTACCCACATCCCCTACTCTTCCCATCTCTCCATGGACAATATCCTGGTACACACCTATGAACAACTGCACCTATGGACCCCAGTACTGACACATGTGTCAGTGTGTATTACTGAGAATAACAGTGTCTGTGTGTTTGTAAACCTGTAGTTGATAATACCCTGAGGCCCTTAACACCCACTGCACCCCCATTGCCATAGCTATATATGGCTGCTGCTGTAATGGACATTACATGTACCTTGTTACTCTCTTCACCCTATGGGCTACCTGAAGCTTGCAGTACCAGCACAACACTGTTGTATAAATGGGTAGATAGGCATGGGTTACCCTCTGAGTTCTGGCAAGTGTGTGTGTATGTGTGCAAGTGTATATATTTGTAGGATACAGCATTCTGAGGCCACATTCTCCTAATAAAATACACATTGCCACACAGTATAAGGGATAGTGATGTTGCTGACCATAGGGGAGCCATGACGAAGCATCACCTTACTATCCCTGTGGCATGTGCAATAGATGCATATCCCTGTAGTAGCACTCTTGAGATAGACAAGGGGCTGTATTACAGTACTGGTCAATGTGTGATGGTGGATATGTCAGAGTATTATCATGGGTTTCAATGAGTACAATATCCAATGTGGGGTGTGGATGATGGGTATACTGTCTTTACACCATGGTACCCCGGTACATGTCCAAGGCCCACTGTATAGGGACCACTGTCACCATCAACCATACTGGTAACTGATTACACTATCCAGCCCAATGATGCATGTGCTGTGTGAAACTTATCAGTAACAGAATGGACACACTGACAAGGTTGTTAGCACTGATAAACCTAGGTCTCTCAGATGTGTGTATGACTGCTATGTGTTTGTCATTGTGTATATGCCAGTATGTCATACTATAAACAGCCAATACATCCCCCATTACCATACTGTACAAGGCCTGGTGATGTTCTTCACTTAACATGTAACCTGGAACACACCTCATCCTAAAAGCTGTGTGGTGTGTGAAATTATGGCCACACACATTAGTAGCGATACGTACCTAGGTAGAGGTTCTAGTCCCAATGTTGCCAAGTAAGAGTGTGTGTGTACGTGACGGGATCTACTTTGCTTTGCATAATATACATGTCCCAGGAAATCATCTGTATGAGAACTGACTGGCAAATGCTAACATTTTACAGGTATCATCTTGTGGAAATTCATTCCATCAAAACTAGTAGTAGATGTGCAAATGCCCTTTTCCCCACTGTATATCTGTACAGTGATACTGTGGTTGGTATATATAGCTGGATGTGGATCTTGTAGACACAGCCACCATCATTGCGGTTATTGAGTGTATCCCCCCACTTAGTTGGCTGTAATAATGTACAATTCATGTTAACAGGTTAAGTAGTTGTCAATCACACTATCTGTGGTTCTACACCATCCCACACCCTCCAAAGGGTAGGGCTGTGCCACCCACACCAGCACACCTATGTTTACCAAGTTGTGGATTGCACTACATTGGGGAAGGGGACATATACCCTGCTAGTACCACCATCAATGACATTAAACAAGCAGACTGATTATTTACCAGTGTGATGTTGTGCCTATTCTATCTTGGTGGAATTACATAGGCTAAAATGGGTTCCTTGCAAAAGTACATACATCCATGTGTACAGTATTCTCTGTGTATTACATCAACACCAAAGCCTGTGTGTGTGTGTGTGTGTGTGTGTGTGTGTGTGTGTGTGTGTGTGTGTGTGTGTGTGTGTGTGTGTGTGTGTGTGTGTGTGTTATACACAAAGATGTGGTGTGTATCACCCAGTACACTTACCATTGTCCACTGTAGAAGGGCTGCTGACATCAGCCACCATGCACTCACCTGTATACACACCTTAGACCTTTCAGGCATGTGGCACATGCAGTAACTGTTATATAGACCTGTGACTTGCATTCAGCTGTAGCCAGAATTTGGCACAGTCAAGGTGTCACTACAGTGCCATACCTCTTGTAGGAAACAACAGCAGACCAACATCCTGCTGACACATAGACACCTACAGCACAAACAGAATACATTATGGAGACCACTCTCACTCAGTGTTAATAACAGCTATAATGCATCATGGCTGGACAGCTACACATCATGACATGTAAGCATTAAACTTTAGTGCTGAAAACATGTTACACAGTATTACATTGATACACCATAGTACAGTCACCCTGTGCATCAGAACCATGTTAGCCTGTCACTGCATCGATGTTATGGATGACAGGGATGTGGCACAGGTATTATCATATGCACAGCATGTGTTGTGGGTTTGCCAGAGACCTAGGCTGAGCCATTAGTTTGGCATCATGTGTGTGTGTTAGGGGGTTTCATTATTAATTGGGCTGTGCAGATGTGGTGTGTGTGTGTAGGTATGGGGGTTGCCCTAGCTGTGTTGGTGATGTGTGCATGTGTATGCATGCACACAGTTCTGCCATGTGGCTGCCCTATACAGGGGTTTGTTGGACAGCTGCAGACTGTACCTGGCAGGGGTGTGCAGTTCACTGTCTCTGGCCATGGACATGAGAAATGTACCTGCCAGGGTTCCACAGGCACCACCAGGTACAAGCCATGATATGGTACTCTCCCCTGATGATGACATATGTCTGCTGCATCTGGGTCCCTGTTGGGACTGGCCAGGGCCACGTGCATGTGGCCTGCTATGTTGTGGTGTGGACAGCACCCTTCCTGCAGTGCTGGGGCTGGTACTGCCACTATGGGAGTGGCTCTGATTTCTTGGACATCCACATCAACCTACATATGTTGGTTTTGCTGGCCTTTGTCCACGTGGCCATCACACTACTCCCACCATATGCTCAAGCACAGATATTCCACAGTCATGGATTCCCACCATCTCACCCAACCGTCTATCTAGGACCTCTGTAAAATAATGGTGGGCACCTGCAAGATCACGGATGTTGTCAATAACAGCAGAATGAGTAGACCTCTGCAGCCTCAGACCCTGTCTGGTTTACCGTTCCATACATGTCTGCACCTCCATGATGGCTTGAAACATGCATCTCGTGACACCAGATGTGGCACTTCTGCCAGGGGCATTATGACCAGCAGCCCTCCTATGAGCACCCCTGTACATCTGCCTGTGTGGTACCTCACCGAGCATCCGGCTATGGCTGCTCTGTCCAGACACATGTGCCATAGGCAACACACTGTCCTGTCCTATGACACCACCCGCCAACTGTCCCTCATCTATGGCCACTGGTGATGGGATATATATAGGTACTGTGACTGTGTGTGTGGATGGTGTGGATAACAGTGGGATGTAAAACTATGGCACAGCTTTAGCCCCTGACAACCCTGCCTGTGCCTCAACACACCTATCATCATTGTCTGTGTCTGTATGGACACTAACATCAGTTTGCCTGCAGGAGGGACCCTGACCCACCTCGCCACCTGTGAGGGGAGAACAAGAAATGCACTTTAAGACCTCTACGTCATTGCTTAACTGTATACACACACACACACACACACACACACACACACACACACACACACACACACACACACACACACACACACACACTTACAGGTGAGGTTGCACAAAGATATTACACACAGATCTCTCATTACACATCTGTCAACATGCATGACGTATGGCACTCAACAGCATGCACTGCAGCTATAGTCAATCCCCGTTATCAACATTATACATCTCTGTGATAGATGGGTTGTGTTAGTAGGTGATGCCCCTTCCCCTGGAACACACTGCACCCATGTACACAGTATTGCTGTGCACCTTTTCAGCACTCTGGCATGTACTGTGAACCATACCTCACAGGTGTACATGCCATTGCTGAATGTGTATATGTGTGTCAGTTATGTTTGCTCTGCTGCTCACAGCCCCTATGTGCTTGTCAGACACATACCTGGGATGATATGTGGACAGATGTCAATAGTGAATGCCTGATGTTTGATTTGCAGATCTCATCATCAGCAGTGGATGTATGATCAATAAAATACAATTAAACTGACAACCTTCAATCCTTAATGTGGCTATGAGGAGTGTACACACCCTTATTGACATGGCACCCTCTTCCCTGATATGCCATGGGGCCACAATACTGCATATGTTAACATTACATGAACCTGATATGTGACATATGACCTGTGCAGTCAAATACAGTATCAAACAAATGAGTTAATTGTGCAGATGCTGATTGATATGCATAAAATCTGTGGCTGCATAAGTGTGTACACCCTTAACATGATGATTTGTTGCACCAACTGTTGAATGTACTACAGCAGTCAATATTCCTGGAAGGGGTATACTAGTATGGGCCATCTGCACTTGCCAGTATTTGGTCACTCTGCCCTACAAATGTCCCCAACTCTGCAAGATTGCAAGGTCAACTCATGTGCACAGCCCATGGAGGTCACACAGTGCCTTCACTATTGCTGTGGAGTCAGGGCTATGTCTGCCACAATTCATGACCTTGACTGTGTGTAGATACAGCCATTCTTAGTGAGCTTTGAATGTCTGCTTCAGTTCGCTGTTGTGTTTCAGGATGACATCCCTACCCATCCTCAACCTATTTTCAGATGCTTGACAACTATGACCTACACATAGGTTCATAGGTTCATAGGTTCATACTAGGCTATCTGCCCTAGAGCATTTATAAGCCTAGCCAGAAAGTGTTTGGCTTTCACCACCCATTTTAACTTTATTTTTCTATGCCCTTTTTCAAGGTTAGTATACTGTGCCTCTGTCTAACAGTGACACAGAAGTGATACCCGGGGTAAACCTAAGATCTCCCATCCACTCATCAAGATTCCTCTTGAAGAGAGTCAATGAGGGACTCTGCCTAACCTGGACTGGGATTTTATTCCAGAGTGAAGGGAGCCTCTGGGTTATGAATCTGTCCCTCCAGCATGTCCTATTTATTTCAGTGCTGAGGTTCAAGTCTCTCGAGCACGTAGCTCGATGGGATTTGATTTTCTGAGGTGCAGCATGTCCATTAATTCCGGGTTGGACATGGCTTTATACGTCAGGCACAGATCGCCTCTGAACAGGCGGTATGCCACTGAGTAGAGCTGGAGTTTCTTTAACCGGGCAGCATATGGCATCTGTTTGAGCCCTTTGATCCTCTTGGTGAGGTACTTTTGGGGTCTTTCCAGTTGCTGCAGGTGTCTGGTAAGGTACTTCCCAAAAGGGGCATTGTACTCAATTATGGGCCTGATGAGGGATGAGTAAAGAGGCACGATGACCTCCCCTGATCTAGATGTGAATCCCTTCATTAGGTGGGCTATATAAAATGTTTTTCTAACCACTTTGGCCACGTGGTTATCAAATGAGAGATTGCTATCAACTTGGGTCCCCAGGTCCCTAATTACTTCTTCTGTACTTAATGTACTTAATTAATCACATGAGTGTGATTTTGCAGTGTCCCAAATTCAGAACACCATGTGTACCAGCCTTGTCCCTGCTAATGAATGGCAACAAACATACAGGTGTACACTGACACCAGCAAGGTACAGATGGGGATGGTGGGCCTGAGGTGGAGTTAGGTGTTGCTTGTGCAGCGCATATATCTTAATTGATACTGTCTGTTGATTTCAAACTTGGTCTTGGTACACCATTACACATTGCAACACATGCCTTTGGGGGACTTGTGATGTTATGCATATGCTACCTGTAGAGAGCCCTGGGTGATGTTTCCTGTGGAACAACTGTTCCATCTGATTACCCTAACCCATGTGCCACACTTATGCAGAGTCTAGGCAATTGTCAACACAGGTATTGCACAACCAGTACTTGATAGACATTCCTGCAATTCCCTCAGTGTTGTGCCATGTTACTAGGCAGCCTCCATGATCAGTTTGTAATGTGTTGTCATCTGCCTTGGAGGGTCATCTGTTTATTTTCTACATTAATGTTGCCCCATACATCCTCATCACATACATGACTGTCTGCACTGTTTGCCATAGTATATGCAGTGGTGAGGTAAAGGTACATGTCCCACTCCTTCATGCTACCTGTTGGGTAAGCGATCCATTCCATGGCTTGTAAGATGTGTGCAAGCCACAGCTGCCTCTGTTGCAGACGAGTGGGCAAATTTTATGGACATACATCTTGGACAGCAGACCATTTCTTGGCATGAAACTGAGGACCTGTACTTGCTGGAAGGTGCATACTCATGAAGAATGAATGCTGTCAGTTCCTCAAAAGCTGCTTTCACAATATGTTATTTGGAGTGTATGCACACATATGTTTCTAGTGTTTGTTAACGTATGTATTCCCCATATTTGCTGTCCTAACATAGTATTCCATATTACACATTCATTGCTCATGTTAGGACCACATTACAAGTTGTAGGGTTGTGGAGTGAGGTATTGCGATATGCCATTGTGAAGATCTGTAACAGTTACCATTGTAATAGTGGTATATACACTGTTGTAGCACTGTATAAGGGTGATGGTTCAGACATGTTCCTACTGTAGGCCATTTGTGCCACCATTATGTTCATCTCTGTGCACACATCTCAGGTTGTTGGTTATATTGCAGGACTCTTACATACCCTTCAGATATGTCACCATGGTGACCGCTGTGATACAGTACAGTTAACAGCAACAATAAGTGAACATGTACAGCATGCATTATGGGTAGGTGTGTTAAATGTGTGTATGGCAAATACCACGGCCATAACATGGCCGGTGTATTGGCAAACCTGAACAAACAAAACCATACTCACCAGCTACAGGCTGCTGCCCCAGAGGTATACCAGAGGGAATTACATAGTTGTGTGAGAGATGTGATGTCAGTAGC
>NC_056734.1:254181605-254210775 GCF_019279795.1 Protopterus annectens
TGCCAACACCATGGTCTGAAACTAAATGCTAAAAAATGCATAATCATACCCATAGATAAATCAGAAAGCACTGCAAATTATAATATTGATAGCAACACCCCTAAAAGTAGACCCAGTGGTGAGGGCCTAGGAATACAGATAGATAATAACCTAAGCTTTGACCACCAGGTAGCTACAGTAGTGCGGAAATCTTTCTGTGAAGCTCAACTTAAAAGTAAAGGCATGGCATCAATATCAAAGGAAGTCATAGTGGCATTGTACTTGGCCATCATCAGGTCCATAATAGAGTACAATGTTCCTTTCTGCATGTAGCTAATCAGGTACTTACACCAACTGGAGAGGCCCCAGAGGTTTCTCACTAAAAAAATGCAAAGAGTAAGACACGTCTTATGCAGACCAACTAAAGGCCTTATCCCTTTACTTCATATCATATAGTTTATTGAGAGGTGACTTATGCCTGACCTAAAGGCATTCTCTGATCTAGCCCTGATGAAAATGTTACATATTCACAAGAAAAATTATACAAGGATAACACATTCCATGGACCTGAACCTTATTTCTGACTCTAACAGAACTTGCTGGAGATGTAGATTCATATCCCAAATGCTGTCTCATCTAAGGAATAAACTTCCCATCTTCATTAAACAAAGCACATCCCTCACTCTCTGCAAAAAGAATTTGGATAAATGGATGGGGAAGAGCAAATTCACTCCTGGGGTGCTGTCATTGTCCCTTATGGACAGTGGCAGTCTGTAAAATGACTCAGGACTCCAACACACAAAGACCCACTACTACCCCATCCTATACCTGGGGGAATAAGATATAATATTGTCATGTCCTGGGCATTATTGGCTAGGCTTGCAAAGGTACTTGCACCATTAGCCTAATAATCAGCTATGAACCTATGAATATAAAAACTTTACCAACAGTGAGATGAAATGAATCAATTCCCAGTGCAATCATGGGCAGTGGAGTAGGGGGAAGGTGGGGGTCAAAGGTGCAGGCCTCAAAAATTAGAGATATTCTTATCGTACAATAAACTGCCATAAATATATGTTTAAGACTAAGTCTTAGAAAAAAAATAAGAAATATTTGCTGATGTAACAACTGCAGGGTATGAAAAAGAATGTATGGGAGGAAACAAGAGAAAAGTAAACAAAAACCCAGACACAAATGTGAAATAAAGGAACAGTGGTATTTACAGAGCATACTAAATAGCTGTAAAACTGAAAAAAAAAATGATGGACTATCCCACAAATGAAGTTAGTGCACTAGACTGAGGAGCAACAGTGTGGAGAGATCAATGAATGGGAATGCTGTAATAGAAAAAGATTGTGACACCAGTACTGGGATGGAGTGCTCTGGTGGCACAGAGGGATAAAGATTTGCCTAAGACCCAGGTGAACCAGTTTCGATTAGCAACTCTGGTGTCTGATGGAGTGGCAGGGAGGGATGGATGTCCTCATCCTGGAGGGTGGATGGCTTGAGGTCACCTCTGGCAGATGATCTCCAGTGAAGACTGGAGACCTCACCAGGAGAGTTGTCAATGGGGTAGCAGTAGGCTTGGCTGAGCTGCCGAGGAGGCGGGACAATATGCCGCATACCTACATTGCACACACCTACCTTGGACCAGACCACAAGGCACATAAATATGGGTGGGAGAAGGAACAAAGGGTAGACCAGTAAGTAAGACCCTCCTGGACAGAAGCTCAGATGTGCAGAGCCCACATTGCCTTCAGTGTGTGATACAGCCCAGTAATTATAGGAGAAAAGTCCTGGGGGGAATGAGTAGCTGGCAGTCCCAGTGCAGAAGGGACATGAGGGCCGGGATGGTACTTGTTGGCTGTTGGTGAAGCACCCACCAAGAGGAGAAAACGCTGAGAGAAGAAAGGAGCCACTTTTGAGATTTTAAGTATTTTTTCCTCTGTTTATTTGCTAAGTTTTTCTGCATAGCCGCCTATTTTGAGCATTTTCTGGCTTGTTAAACTTGATTTCTGCATTAGTAACTGTATTTAGAGCACAACCTAGAGCTGTTTACTGAATTTCCTGTTTGCACTTATTTTTAAAATTGTTTTATTCTCAAAACTTGCATTTTATCTGTCTTTGGCCTAGCACTCTTGTGTGGGGTCATTTATTGCACTGTTATAACTTGTTGATACTTGTGAACCTCTGCTATCTCTGAAAAAACAAAAAAAATCTTGCTTTTTTCCCACTTTTCTGAGATTTAAAAAAGTTCAGTTACAGGCTTGCTGTTCTTGAACTGTTTGTAAGTTTCTGTGAGATCATTTTTTTGCTTGGGCTAAAGGGAAGGCTCTCTGTTGATCAGTGGCAGTGAAAAACATTGAGCAGCCTGCCTGCCCCTGTGGGAGTGGTTACTGACTTGAAACTGTAGTTTTATTGGCCATTTTGGGTCAATTCCAAAACTCCTTCATCTTCCTCTCTTAAAACCTGGTTGCCTCGTGGTTTTGGTGTCTTTTCAGGCTTGTTGGCTGTTGAAGCACCCACCAAGAGGAGAAAATGCTGATAGAAGAAAGGAGCCACTTTTGAGATTTTAAGTATTTTTTCCTCTGTTTATTTGCTAAGTTTTTCTGCATAGCCACCTATTTTGAGCATTTTCTGGCTTGTTAAACTTGATTTCTGCATTAGTAACTGTATTTAGAGCACAACCTAGAGCTGTTTACTGAATTTCCTGTTTGCACTTATTTTTAAAATCGTTTTTTTCTCAAAACTTGCATTTTATCTGTCTTTGGCCTAGCACTCTTGTGTGGGGTCATTTACTGCACTGTTATAACTTGTTGATACTTGTGAACCTCTGATATCTCTGAAAAAAACAAAAAACAAAAAAAATCTTGCTTTTTTCCCACTTTTCTGAGATTTAAAAAAAGCTCAGTTACAGGCTTGCTGTTCTTGAACTGTTTGTAAGTTTCTGTGAGATCATTTTTTGCTTGGGCTAAAGGGAAGGCTCTCTGTTGATCAGTGGCAGTGAAAAACATTGAGCAGCCTGCCTGCCCCTGTGGGAGTGGTTACTGACTTGAAACTGTAGTTTTATTGGCCATTTTGGGTCAATTCCAAAACTCCTTCATCTTCCTCTCTTAAAACCTGATTGCCTCGTGGTTTTGGCATCTTTTCAGGCTTGTTGGCTGTTGGTGAAGCACCCACCAAGAGGAGAAAATGCTGAGAGAAGAAAGGAGCCACTTTTGAGATTTTAAGTATTTTTCCTCTGTTTATTTGCTAAGTTTTTCTGTGCCGCCTATTTTGAGCATTTTCTGGCTTGTTAAACTTGATTTCTGCATTAGTAACTGTATTTAGAGCACAACCTAGAGCTGTTTACTGAATTTCCTGTTTGCACTTATTTTTAAAATCGTTTTTTTCTCAAAACTTGCATTTTATCTGTCTTTGGCCTAGCACTCTTGTGTGGGGTCATTTACTGCACTGTTATAACTTGTTGATACTTGTGAACTTCTGCTATCTCTGAAAAAACAAAAATACAAAAAAAATCTTGCTTTTTTCCCACTTTTCTGAGATTTAAAAAAGTTCAGTTACAGGCTTGCTGTTCTTGAACTGTTTGTAAGTTTCTGTGAGGCCATTTTTTTGCTTGGGCTATAGGGAAGTCTCTCTGTTGATCAGTGGCAGTGAAAAACATTGAGCAGCCTGCCTGCCCCTGTGGGAGTGGTTACTGACTTGAAACTGTAGTTTTTTGGCCATTTTGGGTCAATTCCAAAACTCCTTCATCTTCCTCTCTTAAAACCCTCTTTTGCGTGGTTTTACGCATTTTTGTGCATAGCGCAACAGCGGGCAGTGCCGCCTAATTGGGTTTAAACTATTCCTGGCTCCACAAAGTCTGCTCTTCACTTTTTCCCTTAGAACTGCTCTATCTCTCAATTTAAACACCATATTCTCATTCTAAGGCCCTTCACTGGTCCAATTAAGTAATCCTACAAGTTAATAATACCAAAAGGAGTGCAGTCACAGGAAGGAAGATCTCCAAAAGGTTGAAATAAACTTTTAATGTCACCAAACACGCACAAAACACTTCCACATTAACGCTCTTCACCAATAAATCGCGTTTTCATCTCCTCACTGGACTTCATCAGATGCTAGTACTAATTTAACACACATATTTATATACCTCTAATAAAACTAATAATCCAATAAAAAAACTTCAATTAAGTTTGAATGCACAAATCAATTCACATTCTGGGCTCATAAATATTCATAAGTTCTTCTTTCTATAAAAATAAATAAAATAATTTATACATCTTCATGTTCTTATAAATAATTAAAAATACTATTAAATAATAAATAAATACATACATAAATACTTAATTATATTTCTAAAATCTTATATTTATAATATAATTATTCATTATTAAGAAAAATACATTTTATAACACAATAGCTCCATCTATTGGTAGAAAATTATATTACAACTAAACTAACATTCATAGTTTAGCTGCCTTTAATTTTAAAAGGGGTAAAATAGACACATGTTCATTTAGACCTGGATGTTTACTTGCTTCTAGTGTCACTTGCCACCACAACTCTCTATACCCGATAGTATCTTCTCATGGACCTCCTCTAATCCCATCCTTTATATGTTCAATTACTAAAAAAATAAATTTGCTTTCTTTACATACCTTTGAATGTTTATATAATGCATTTGTTTCTTTTTCCTTTCCTACAAGTTAGCACTATTAAACCATAAGCACTACTTACTCTTATACTCTCTACGATTACCCTGTCCTCTATTGGTCTGTCTTAAATTCAGTTTCCCTATATTACTCTAGCATGTCCAAAGGTCAGTCAATGGTTTCCTCTCCAGTCCAGCTGGTGAATCTGGGAATTTTGAGGCAATGTTACAACTGTCTCATGTACACGGACAACCCTCTCCTCCTCCAAACAGGTTCAAATATATGTGAGAGATGCAACTATTTAGCCAAACTGGAGGCTGATCTCTCTCATCTCAAAACTGGTGTAACCAGTCAGGAGGAGAAGGTAACCTTATACAACACAATTCCAGTATCACATAGTCCCACCACATCAGCGAACCAAACACATAAATACACAAAAACATACTCGAAGGCTCTAAATAAAAATCTACCTAAGCAACAGAGACCTCCAAAGCAGACATCCAAGCAAACGCTACCTCAAAACAAAACACACACAACACATAACCCACAAAGTCAGTGTGCCAAGCAGCCACAGTCCTTAAGGCTGAATAACACACCTGCTACTCTTGTAATAGGTGACTCTATTGTCAGACACACTGACGTCCCACTCACCAGGCTGAATAAAGAGAAGGTCACGGTGAGCTTCCTGTCGGGTGCTAGGATCCGCCACATAACGCAAGCACTCAGGCCACTCCAAAGAAAATACAAATATGACTCAGTCATTGTACATGCTGGTGTAAATGACCTGAGACGTACCTCCCTGGACTACATGAAAAGAGACATAGAGGAGCTCTCTGATCATGTAGCCCAGGCTGGTATGAACCTGACCTTGAGCAGCATCTTACCCTCACCTAGAATGATGCCACAGTACAAAGACAAAATGATCAATTTTAACAATTGGCTAAAATTTTGGTGTCATTCAAAGGGGATGGAGTGTCTGTCAGCCTGGGATGACATGCTCAACAAGCCACGTTGCTTCACTAGGGACGGCTTGCACCTGTCACCACTGGGCTTTTGGATATTGGCAAAGGCTCTTGCCACCCCCATAGTGCCTTTTTTAGGCAAGGCTCAAAAGTCAAACCCACCCCTATAGACAGCACAAGGAACAAGAAACTAAGGGTAATGCTGCTAAATGCCAGAAGTCTTAACCTCAAGATGCACGCACTCGAAGCACTCCTCAGTATGGAGAACATCGATATCTGTGCAGTGACAGAAACCTGGTTCAAGGCTCCAGAGAGCACCCCAGCACTACCAGGCTATTGCACGAAGTATCGGAGACCATCCATGTGCAACTAACAGTGGGCAAGACTGCTTTTCAGTTTATAGCATCCTACAGACCACCCTCTCAAAGTCAGGAATCCCACTCGGCTTTCCTGAAAACATTGGAGAACATGAAGATCTCTCCGAACACCATTATATTGGGCGACTTCAACTACCCAAACATTGATTGGGAGCACTACTCAAGCCCCAGCACCTTAGCCCAAAGGTTCCTGGAAATTATAAACTCAAATGCTATGGAACAACTAGTCACCACTCCCACAAGAGGGGACAACATACTAGACCTGATCATTACCAACATGGGGACTCTATGCTCCACACCAGAAGTATATCCCTCATTGGTAAGATCAGACCATAAATTAATTTCACTGGATGTCCACATCCCGACCCCACCCCAGCCCAGAAAACCACAGTGAAAAACTTCTCAAAGCGAACTTCTCACTTCTCAAAACCGAAGTGGAATCCTTCAAGGCCCCAGGGCCAGTGGAAACTACGACCCAAACTGCAGAATCCTATATAAACGCATTCTACGGACATCTCCAGGAATGCATGGATCATGCTATCCCAAACAAAACCAAGACCCAATCATCCAAAGGCAGGCATCCAGTCTGGTGGACCCCTGCCATAAATAAACTGTACAACAGAAGGAGGAAGCTACTACATGATAGAGCAAAATCCCTAATAGGGAAGGCATCTCTGATCAGTACTAGCAAAAAATTACGATCCCTCATAAAATCCTCCAAGGCCAGCTTCGAGAGAAAAATTGCACAGGACACCAAAGACAATCATAAGGCTTTTTTCAGTTATGTTAGAAACCTGGGATTCAACTCCCAGACTTGTTCTGAGTTGATTCTAAATGACAAAAAATACACTGAACCCACAGACATCGCCAATATCCTGGCAGACAGTTTCAGTGCAAACTCCCCCCCCCCCAAAAGAGCAAGTATCTATCCCGGCAGAGGGCTGCCTCCCAAACATCTCTGATGCTCAGGTGAAGGCTGCCCTCTCCAAAGCAAAAAACACTGCTTCCATGGGATCAGATGGCGTCCCAGGTTGCGTCCTACATGAACTCCAAGAGGAACTAATCCTCAAATAAAACAGCTATACAATCTCAGCCTCACTACAGGATATGTGCCCACAGAATGGCGTACAGCAACAGTGGTCCCACTCCACAAAGGTGGAGCCTCTACGGACCCTGGAAACTATCGTCCCATAAGCCTGACTAGCTTAGTCTGCAAGGCTATGGAGAGGATCATCATGGAGCTCATAAACAAAGACATTGGGGACCTACAGACACTAGATCCTACCCAGTTCGGCTTTGTCAAGGGCAGATCCTGCCTTTTGAACCTGGTTGACTTCTTCGAAACAGTCACCAAAGCCATAGATGAAGGGAAGGTAGTCCACACAGCCTATCTGGACCTTGCAAAGGCATTTGACACAATACCCCACTCGGGTATCATAGATAAGCTATCCAGCTTAAATATAAACCCCTATGTCACAAGATGGGTCACAAACTGGCTCAAAGACAGAACCCACAGAGTGAGAGTTGCTGGAGCCATGTCAGACTCGAGACCGGTCACAAGTGGCATCCCACAGGGTTCTGTCCTGGGACCACTCTTGTTCGATATATACTTTTCCGAGGTACAGGCAAATGTGGGAGGACTATGGCTCACCAAGTTCGCAGACGACTGCAAACTGGGCGCCATAATCAACTCACCAGCTGACACAAGCATCCTTCAAAAAGGTCTCACAGAGACAGATAACTGGTGCCAGTGCCATGGTTTAAAGCTAAATGCCAAAAAATGTATAGTCATACCCTTTGGCAAAAACAATGTGCCCACAAATTACCACATAGGCGGAAACCCATTAAGTACAGAGAAAGTTATTAGGGATCTGGGGACCCAAGTTGATAGCAATCTCTCCTTTGAAAACCACATTGCTAAAGTGGTTAGAAAGACCTTCTACATAGCCCACCTCATCACGAAGGGTTTCACATCTAGATCAAGAGAAGTAATCGTGCCCCTTTATTCATCCCTCATCAGGCCCATCATATAATACAATGCCCCTTTTGGGATGTACCTTACCTGACACCTGCAGCAATTAGAAAGACCCCAAAAGTATCTCACCAAGAGGATCAAGGGTCTCAAACAGATGCCATATGCTGCTCGGTTAAAAAAACTCCAGCTCTACTCAGTTGCATACCGCCTACTTCAAGGCGATCTATGCCTGACATACAAAGCTATGTCAAATCCAGAATTAATGGACATGCTCCACCTCAGTAAATCTAGATCCCTTAGAGCCACACGCTCGAGGGACTTGAACCTCAGCACAGAAATAAATAGAACTTGCTGGAGGGACAGGTTCATAACCCAGAGGCTCCCTTAGCTCTGGAATAGAATTCCAGTTCATGTGAGGCAGAGCACCTCACTGAATCTCTTCAAGAAGAATCTCGATAGGTGGATGGGGGATCGTAGGTTTGTCCCAGGGATTACTCCCGTGTCACTATTAGACAGAGGCACAGTAAACTAAACCTTAAAAAGGGCACAGTATACTCAAATCAAGGGGTGGCGTAAGCCATACAGAATCGGGCTAGGCTTGTGATTGCCCCAGGGCAGATAGCCTAGTATAAACCTATGAACCTATGAACCTATGTGCAGGAAAAAGAAAAGTACTGGTTGTCTAGCAAAGTATTAATATGGAGAACACAAGAAAGAAAAAAAAAACAGAATGTCTTGAAAGGTTCATATCCAGGGCATACCCATCTACATGCAAAAAGGAAAAAGGCAGGGATCCAGGGCTGGGGAAGGGGAGGAGGGATCCACGCATAGACAGCTGCAAAGGAACACAAGGTTCAGCTTGAAGAGTAGGCCCAATAAAAGGATTATGCCAGATGGCAGCAATTGGGAAAACTAGAAGGGGTAGGTAAAAACAACAAACAAATTATAGTTAATTATGTGGAACATTGGGTGCTCATCAAATTCTATCAGAAGAAGGAGAATACTGGAAAAGGTAAAGAAGATTGGGGAAACATTGTTCTCTTGCAAAAAGCAAAACTGAAAATGAGAGACAGAGAAAAGATACTGTGCTATGATTGTCCTAAGAGAGAAATGACTAGTAAAGCAGAGGGGAGGATGTCAGGAAATCGCAGTTGTATTTCATAGAGGATTTAAGACAACAATAGAGAAAAGTAAGAAACAATTTGGCACAGCCAAGAAGGTCAGACAGGTTCTTAGGGAAGGAAAATGTAATGGAAATAATGGAAGAGATACAAGTATAGGAGAGATGCACATCAGACAATGCAGTAGTAGGATTTAAGCTGTGTGCAGAAAACAATGAGCAGGGGTTGGTGGTGGGCCAGTTATAAATGAAAGGAAGCAAAGGAAAAGAATCACCATAAGGACTAATAAAGGAGTCATTACAGGACAGTATGCAAGACAGGGGAAACTGGAAGAACACTGGTGGGTTAGGATCAAAGTCACTGTCTGTGGAAAACTGGCAAGGGCAAAAGAAAAGAAGTGGAATGAGGGAAGAGTGGCTGAAGAACTGTAGAGAGAGCTAGTTGTGGTGCAGAATGGAGCTGGCAGAAATGAAAGAAGTGAAGCAGTGCAGACAAAAACAATAAGAGTGAAAAGTAAAATTATTATGGAGCAAGAAATTCAACAATGGTAGTCAAGGGAATACTGAAGAGAATGCTGGAGGATAGTGGGGGAGACACAATAGAAACAACTAACCAAGAAAATAGAAAAAGTAGCTGGTTGGGAGAGAGAGGAAAATAGAATAAGGAGAGGAGACAGAACATATTTCGATGAGGATGAGCCTAATAAGGGTAAAGGTCAAAGAATACTACAGTGAGATTTACAAACAAATGAAAGAGACAGAATCTGAGAATGGAACTGAGTAATGAATGTAGAGGGATATGTAACAGAGGATGAATGAAGAGACAAGCTGAATGCACAGGTGTCAAGGGATGAGATAAGGAAAGCTGTGTACAAGATGAAGGAGAAGAAAGCTGCAGGAAGAGATGGATTTCCCCTAGCATTTACAAATGGGGAAGGGGAGGAAAAAGTGGAAGTTCCTAGAGGTAGAATACAAGACAATGCAGAACTTAAAATATGTAAAAGTATTAATATGGCCAAGGTAATCATGATACATAAAGGGGGAGGAGAAAAGGAGGAAGAGGTAAATTAAAGGCCTATTTCTTTGATTAATCTAGGTATCAAGATTGTGGCAAAGGTATTAGCAGGAAGTCTGTGTGAAGCATTGCCAAAAATAATACAAGCAGGGCAGGATGGCTTTGTGAAGGGAAGAAAGGAAGGCAGAGAAGAAAATCTGGTGGGACCTGCTGGAATTTATGCAGTGGGAGGGAAAGAAGCAGAAAGAGAATAGTTGAATTGTGCTGTTTTACCTTCAGAAGGTGTTTGATATGGTGAGATTTGAATTCTTATGGGAGATACTACAGCAAAGTCAGGTAGGGGGAAAGTTCATAGACTGGGTACAGGCCATACGCCAAGACCCATAAAATGAAATACTCATAAATGGAGGAAATAGTGTGAGATAAGGATACAGACCGGGAATAGACATGGTGCTCACTATCCCCAGCCCTGTTCACACTTGTGATCATGGAACTGGAAGTGGAAGTCAGACAAAAATTTAGCAATGCTTGATGAAAAGGAGGGGATAGAATCATAGTATGTGCTATATGTAAATGAGTGTATGCTAATGTCATACGATATGACTGCAGCAATGGGAACTATAGGAGAGACATTCAAGAAGATTAAGGAAGTGGTGGGACTCTCCTGGAAAAGACAGTGGTAGTAGGATTAGACAAAGGGAAAAGGAGAACTGGTGAAATTAAAGAGGCAGAGTACCCCAAGTACCTACAGCTGGATGTTGGGAACATGGTGAAAGAGACAATTATGAAAAACTAGAGAAAATTAAAAAGAAAGGGATCCTTTCCAGAGAGGGGGAAGAAGGCATATACATTACTTGGAAGATGTAATGCAGCAAGGATGATGATATTACCACTAGTATTACTTCTACTCCAAAACATACAAGTAATCCTTTATGGAAGGCTACAGTAAATGCAGAAAGGCATAGAGGACTGGGGCAATAAACATAAGGGGAAAAATAGCATAGAGGACTGGGCAATAAACATAAGGGGAAAAGAAATAGCAGGGCAAAAATGAGAATGAATAAGAAAATGGGGCTGGGGGCACCCACATATTCCAATATATGCACTGACCTAGAACATCATTCCAGTATAGAAAGAGATGAGAAGGAGGTTAAACGAAAGAGACTACAGGTGAGGGAGAAATTCAGAAGCTTGCTAAGGGGAATAAATAAAACAGCGCTAAAAGTACTGGGATGCATGAAATGGGAAAATAGGAACCTCAGAAAATAGGGTCAGAAGGATGGGAACAAAGATAGGGAAGAAAAAGAAAAAAATCTGGAGGAGAAGTGGAAAAGCTCAAGAGGAAGATTTTGTATGTAGGGAAAATGATATAGGTGGATACTTAAAATAATGCCAGAGTTATTTACAGAATTACAGAATATCAGAAACTCTATGGCTGAACTACAAGGTACTCAGTGAGACCTTTAAAAGGAATACAAAGAGGGCACAGGAGAACAGTACAGGCAAGAAAGAAGAGCAAAGTAGGAACATGGCACCATGGAGGAAATGCAAGAGCCTAAGGAAGCAAATGAATGAACAGATCTATGAAATGTTAAGAGAAAGAAAGGGCAAGACCAAACAGGAGAGAATGAGAATAAACTGGGAAAGGGAGGAAGGATGGTAGGGAATTCCAAGATACTGGCAGAAGACAACTGAGGCAGTGAGATATGTGCAGGAAGTAGGCAGAGCATGAGATCAAAGCCTAACCCCATGAGACTGCCAAATGAACTCAGTAAGGAGTACAGCAGATGCTGGAGGTGTCAGGAGGAAGAGGCAGGAATGTCGCACATGTTCTGGGACTATGGATGGGGACAAGAAGGCTGGACACAGGCACATATGATTTAGGGGAGACATATTCCAAATGGAAGCACAGCATACTTTGTAATTCTGTATAAGGAGCAGAAAGAAAGAGGACACCATCTGAAAAGAAAGAGAAATCAACATTATCAGTCAGAACTGGAAGTGGACAAAAGTTATGTGAGAGCAAGTATTACACAAGAGGTTCCTGTACATGGGGAGAAGATGGCAGAAATTACTAGACCGAGGAAAGGGGGAGAGAAAAATGAAAAGGCAATGGAAGGATGTAATAGAATACTACAAGAGTAAAATGCATATCAGGAGACCAGGAGGAAGTAGAGGACAACGCCAAAGGGAAACCAAAGGGGGTGAGGAGTGGGATAGGGTAGGAAAGAAGCAGCCAACTGGTGATGAAATATGGTGATGGGGACTGCAGAGAAATATAATAGATTGCATGCAGTTAACTCACATTGTGAAATATAAACATAGTTCTGGGCTGTGTCCAACGGAAAAATAAGATGTAGTCTAGTTAAAGATATAAATGAAAATAGGCTGGCCACTGGTGACGATAAAGTGCGCCATGCATGAGGTCTGCACTACAAAGATGATATAGAAATGTATTTTGTGCAACAAAACTTGAATATGAAAAAAACATTCTTAAGCACTAATGCTCCAGTTCTGCTCTCACCCATTAAAAAATTTGGAACTGACAAATGTTACTTTTCGCTTGTGTTTTTCTGCACATTAATTAATGCATCCTCTTTTCTTGTTTTTTTTTTTTTTTCTTTATCTGTTTGCATATCTATTGATAATTTCTTGTACTCTGATGTCTAGTAGATAACTTAAATTTTCTATGCATTGCAAAAAATTATTTTATAAACCTAAATGACATTAACCTTAATCAGAATAAAGAAGAAACTGGGAATTGCTAGGTTCTGTCTTAATAACATCTTAAACCTTCTCTCTGTACAATACTCTACTATAATTTTCCCATTTAACCCCTCATAGCTAGTTTGCATCAATAGTTTCAGAGCTGATTATATACTGGTACAAAATCACAGCACAAGGTAACTATTGTGCTACAAACAGCTAGAGGCCAGATTTAAAGCAGCTTTAATGATGTGATTGTTATAACATGAGTCATCATCACAAACCTAAAGTATTTCACTGGAATTCAGGAACACAGTGGGTGTGGTTGCGACCAGACACTTCTTTTTACGTATTGGGGGTAATGAGACTCAGAGTTCGCTAAACATTTACAATGGGGAAAGCAGTGTGAAAAAAAGAACTCTTTTAAGTAGTTTGCTCACGGCTGCAGTTGGGTCAGTGCCAAACCCATACACCTGAGGTGTGGTAGCAGTTAAAGGTCAGAAAGAAGAATGAACACTGCACATATGCATACTATTATAGCTTTGACCAATCCTGTGCACACAAAAGCTACAAAAAGAGGTCACGTAAAAGCCTTAACAGACCATTATGAAGGCATCTTCATTTATTTTTTCAACAAATTATAGGGTAGAAATGGGATTGTATGGAAGTACTGAAACATGGATATAAGGTGAAAATGTAAGGAATGAGCAGCATGGAGTTGGGGAATGAAGGGTAACTTTTTGTGAGAAGTTAAGCTAGGAAAGTAAGTAAGGCAAGAAAAAATATTGTTAGGTGGTTAGGCTTAGCAGCAGAATCAAACAAACAAACAAAGAAGACATGCAATATTGAAAGGAAAAGTGCTGGCTCATTGATAGAGGGGGAGACAAATGGTCCAGGAGACATCAGACAAACAGAGGCAGGACAATGGTGATTAGCAGGAGTAGATAAGAAGCAAGGGTTGGCCCAGACAAAAAGGAAGAGGGCCATAGAGGATAGGGTGGGTATGCTGAGCAATACTACCCTGCCCCCTGAGGAACAAAGGGGAAACCAGACCCCACCCTGGGCATTGTCACCACTGGGCCCTGTCTCAGATATTGATGGCATTGCAGGATGGAGATGTAACTCTATAAGCTGTAGAAGCAGTCTCTCTAGACAGCCATTGGAAGCCTGTATGTGATGGTCTTACAGCTTCCCTCAAATGACAAGTTCACTGCAGTGGACCACAGAGTCCACATCCCTGGCGGAGCCATCAGTTGGAGCCATGACAGATTCTTCTGGCAGCAGCGTCCATGGGCCTGTAAGTCTCCACATCCCCAGATGTTGCTTGTGAGGTGGCTCTGGCAGCTTGATTAAGGGATACCTGAGGTTATGCTTTCTTTGAGAATCAGTAGGCCAGGTGGGCCACAGGTGATGCTGTGGATCTTGCTGCATAAGAAAAGAAAAGAAGTAGAGAGAAACTACAAAAGAAAGAGAAAAATTAAAATAAACAGAAAGTAGAGAAAAAGAGTGTGAGCAGAGAAAGTCAAAAATGCATTTATAGTTAACATGTACATATTTAACCATTAAAGCATACTACATAGGAACACCAGTGATGTACCTTATACAAACATGCAGATAACTACACCTTGACAGCCTAAACCCTACTGCCCCCCCCCCCTCAGAGTGTGCTTGGAGTATATATGGAAAGAAATCACCTGGTGCTGAATGATTTGATACCAAGACATAGAGGTATTAGGCAATAAAGCCAAGGAAATAATTGCTAAACAATTATATCCAAAGCACCACAGCCTATTTCTTTGCAGACACTTATAATCCGCAGAGTGTTAGTGAAGTCAATAGTCTGCTCCACACTTTAAGGTATATACAAATTTATATATATGTTTATGTATTTGCACCCCTGTGATCACAGCAATGTAACATACATATGACGTCAGCAATGTAAAACTAAAGTTAACAGTACCCAACACATCTCGATTCTTAGGAGAAAGAACTGCTTTATTCCTGTCACCCACAGGTAAATGTTTGTTACTTACTGCCTGAACAATTAGAAAACAAGGTCTGTGGTCTTGCCCTTCTACTTAAAGAAGAATGTTTGTAATGTACTATGTATATTAGATCACAGGGGCATGTAGTCTTGAATTGTCAGACTAATAAGGATTTAACCTGTTGAGCTATCTGGGCATCATTGCAAGAACACAACTTCCAGCACCTACAAATTACATGTACCACATATTCCTTACAAGGGTCAGCCCATAAAACAATCACATAGATGCAGCAACAACTCTGTGGATTCAGGTGGAGTTATCGAACCACAGTAATGCTACTGGATGTGAATGACAATGACCAGTATGCTGACAAAGAAGGGCAAGATGACCCTCGGGACAAAAACATGAACGCATTCCTACTGGAAGTTATACATTTGTATGTGTAATATGTCTATCTGTATATCTATCCTAGATAGACAGATAATAGATACACAAGCACAGGAGTAGCCAATGTGCAACTTAGGCTGATTTCTTCCTAGTATAGAAATGGCACTAGAGTAGAATCAGAGATTGCAAAATGATCATCAAAGAAACAGTCGGCCCACAGCATAAACCATTGGTGACCTTAGTCAACTGCAAGCAATTGTCAGAGAAGGCTCTAAAGTCAACAAAGCCTAGGCTGAAGACCTGGAAGGTGACTGGAGTAAAAGCACAAGAATTCAAGGAAATATTCATGGTTTTAACACGTCAAGAATAATAAGATGAGAAACATGGAGTTGAAGAAGAATGGCAGCGCATTAAAACAACTTGTGTGAAAACTATAGAACGGATATGTGATGAAGTCAGGCAAATAAGGTACATAAGGAAAGCTGGTGGTGGAAAACAGAAGTCCAGGAAGTTATCAAAAGAAAGGAGGCCAGGAAAAGGGGGTAAATCAGGCTAAGAAGGAATAATAACACATAATAAGGCATCACAGACACTCTTCTGGCTTCTGGAAAGTGATTCAGCAGTTGGTTCAAAGAAAGTATATCAGTTTGCAAGGCAAAGACAGAAAGATAAAGATTGTCATCAGACATCATTCATAAGGAATGCCAACAACATCTAGATGGCAGGACATCAAAGGCAGGTAGAAGATGTACTCCTATAAGGATTTGAATAAATAAATCCCCACTGAAGTTGTACTGCCTCATACTCATCCTACAATGAAAGAGGAAGAATAACACACCCTAGAAGAAGTAAAGGCAGCACTAAGGAAAATGAAGTCAGGGAAAGCAGCATTCACATGAAGTCACAGTGGATATGATCAAGATATTGTGTTAGCAGGGAAGAAATAGTTGTCTAGGTACGCATATCAGTATGGAGAGAAGGGCATAGCCCAAAAGACTGTAGAATAAGCATTCTAGTGTCAGCATATAAGAACAAATTGCATATTCACAACTGTGGGTAATATAAAGTTGTCAAACTCTTCATACTCGCAAAGGGGTTCCCAGTGGGAGTGGTATGCATCAGGGTTCAGCACTGAACCCACTGCTGTTGATACTGATGATGGAGAACATTAGCAAACTGGCTGGAGGTGACAGATCAATGAATCTGGGATATGCTGAAAATGTGTTATTACAAGCAGACTCTGAACAGGAAGTTCAGAAATGATAATGGAATTGAATAGAAAGTCAAAGGCACATGGGATAAAACTGAGTAGAGACAAGACATTTGGTATGACAAAAATGGGGAAAATCAGAAGAAGAAGTTGAAAACCGAGATTTATTTATTTAATTTATACAATTTGTTAACTGGAGTAGAGCACTGTTCCTGCTGGATCAGTTTCAGTCTCAGCCAGAATGTGAACACACATCAAGTAGAAAAAATAAAAATAATGTATATAACAAAACAGCACAATAAAACAAAGGAATAGTTAATGTACAATAGCAAAAAATGATTTAAGAAGGTAGTCAATAGAAACCACTATGTACAATATTTACATGAGTTACAGTAGCAACATGTTATGAGTTAAAGAATTGACGCTATAGCAAAAATGACAGGCAGTATGTACTGGAGATTATGTTGCCTAAAGCAAAGCATTTAAAAGCAGTCTGTGCTGGGAAATATTCTTTATGTTGTGCTTGAAAGGAGGAGAAGTTAGAGAGAGCTGTAAGACTTGAGGGAAGATCCTTCCAGAACTTGGATCCAAGGGTAGAAAGGGAACGGTTTGAAGTTTTAGCAAGAGAAGCCCTGAATGGCTATAAGAGCTAAAGTTATTTGATGGGGGCTGAGGAAAAAGAAGGAGAGGAGTTTTCTTTCAGAGCTGTAAAAGCTGGGAGCCAAGAAGTAGATTGGCTCAGTGCTGATCTGGCAGACAGTTGGCTTTGGCTAGTGTAAGACAATGGTTTTCATACTATAGGGAAAGGATAATACACAAGCAGATGAGTTTGTTTATTTGGCTGGGATAGAGCTTTTTTAGAGGCAAGTGCTACAAGAGATGGGAAGTATTTAAGTTGGGATAGAAGAATCCCTTTGCCAATAGCATTTTTTAAGCAGCAGGAGAAGAAAGAAGAAATGTTGTTGGTTTATAACAGAGACAATAGTGGAACAGGTTAACAGTTTCAAGTACCTGGGGGGGGGGGGGTTCCTTCAGGAAGGGTCTGAATGAAGGGGTCAAAGCTAAAATCAGAGGGGGTGTGCACAACTGACACAGAGTACAAGGAGTAATCTCTGATAGAAGAATGCAAGAGAAACCGAAAAGTAAAGTGTACAAAACAGAGGTGTGACCAGTACTTCTGCATAGTATGGAAATATTTGCAGTGAAGGCAGAGCAGCTGAGGACACTAGAGGTGATGGAGATTAAGCACCTAAGATGGGTGAAAGGATGCAGTCTGTTTGGCAGATGAAAAAGTTATTTCAACAGAGCAGAAACCAAAGTAGACACAATTTCAGAAAAGGTCAAAAACAGACTTTGATAAAACAGATTTGGGAGAGACAAGATGGCAAGAAGAAAACAAGTCATTTGGCAAAAAGATGGATAGATTGTGTGAGATAAGACTGACAACAGGCAGGTATGACTGTTTAAGAAAGTATGAGAGAGGCATTGAATTAAGAGAGATGGTGACAGTTGATGTGATACCCCAATCCATGTAGAAAATGGAAAAAAAATAATATGTGTGTGCGTGTATGTGTAAACATAAAGAAAAGTGAAATATAGATATATTTTTTCTCTAGTATCTTTGTCTGTGTTGGTCTGTCTGCCTTTCTCTATATAGATAGATAGACAGATAGATACACATTGTATCTTGGCATATGACTGTATACCTCTGCATGTGTATAGATGTGCATCAGTATATATCTCACATTTCTCTTACATGCACATGCCTCTAACATTTAGCTTTACTTAATTCCTTTAGGCAAAAAGTAAGCAAACCTACTCTTATGCCTAGAAAGGCACTGAGACATTTATTGGTTCAGCTCCCTCTTTTCCAAAATGGCCTAAAGATCTATATGTGTTGGAGAAGGGGGGGTGGAGAAAATCATCACTATATTCTATTGTCAGCTTTAAAGGCGACAGAACCTTTAGTGTTTTGTGGGAAGCTGTTAGTAGCTTTATGGGTCTGATAATGATAAGACTGTCTTGAAGGACCTACATGAGTATCTGTCATACTCATCACCAGCATGGTTTGCAGACAACGGGAGCATAGTATGATAAGGGGCTGTCAGAATCATGTTATTCACATGTGACCACAATGCTTATAGCACTGTTTTCCAAGCTTACAAAACAATGCTGGGTAAGGATAGATAAAGAGTGAAAAGGTGCCACATGAAGCAAAGTTCTAAAACTCAAAGAATGATGTGCTGCTGTAGTTCCTCTACCTTATGGTCTAAGGCTCATTGGGTGGGATGCTGCTATCTGGGTCTACCAAACCATTCCAGGAAAGATCTTGTGGTGGTCTTTAATACTGTAGGTTGCCAGGGCTATAGTTAAGAACATGTCTGGAGCAGATCCTCTGACATTGCATGTGCTGTTCATGAAGCATGGGAAAGTAGATCTAGGGTTGGTGGGCAGTTGGCTGAGACACCTCTGTGGTGGCAGAGCATTTTCTGCCTTTTTTCAATAGCATTAGCACATCAACATGGTCCCACAGTGTGGTGATGGACACTGGAGCAGAGCTTCAATATGCTCAGAGAACACATATTGGAAATGGTCCAAACACATAGTAATATACATGTATAACAGCATACTTACTTTTTCTTGCTTTTTTACTAGTGCCACGGCATACTGCACCCTTCTTCATCTGGCATTTTTATCCCCTTCTACTGGCTACACCACCAACTCCTCATCTGGCTAAGCTTACCCTGCATGGTGTGTTGGGCACTGTTCTTCATTCAACTGCCTCACTCCCACCCCTGCTGCAAATGCCATTTAACATTGCACATAACTAAAATGTTTTTACACACATGGTAGGGTAAAACTAGAGACCACCACCACGTACAACTATTTCAAGAAAAGGTGCTTTTAGCAGCCCAAACTCTTGCTCCACAATAACCCTTTTTTGCAAAAGAGTGTAACTGCATTCCTGACTGTTTTATTCTGTGAACTCTTGATAGGTGTCATCAGCAATGGCTCCAGGGTATTCTTGGCATTACCCATAACATGCCCCTGGGGGATGTCACCCCTCACAAAGTGAAGGCAAATGTCACATGATTGCCATACATGGGAGGTGTGTTAGCTGCCTGAGTATCCTGCTGGTACATTGTACATAATTTTCTATGCATTTCAGAACAGCTGGCAATTAATGGAGTGATACCCTTTCCAGTTATCATACCTACTTGCCAGTTACCCAGGAGGGGGCCCTTTGTTTCAACGTGGGTGCAGTCTATGCTCTCCAATGCCTCAAGAAAGTGGGCTGTGTCATACAACTCCCAAATTCTGTTTGCTGTTTCTCTCTGGAATGTGCAAACCACATGCATTCCCCAACATGGTGCACTGTGACATTAAGGGACTAATGGGATACTTATAAGACAGATACCTGGGACCCCCCCCCCCCACAGTTTCCCCAGTTACTCACTGAAAGGTCCCTGTAACTAATATACATAAGGCTACTTATACCTTGGTATCCACTGGGATCAGAGCTGGATCATGTTCAAATGAGGCCCTAGGCAAGGTAATGAAACGCTGCCCTCCTAGCCATACCAATTACTTGGCTGTCTCTCTTCAGCTACAATAAAACACCATTCATACTATTTTCTTCTTTACTTTTATAATGATTTGGATTTTTACTTGTATTTCAAATTTTATAGCAAAAACACACAAGTCATTTGATAAACAAAGCAAAACAAAACACTCTTACATTGCAAATATGCTTAATATAAACAGTGAACATATTTTCCCTTGAAGCTCACATTTATTAAGAATGTATGAGTCAACCCATTAAATTTCAAGAGATATACTAGACTCCTACTCAAATAGCCACTAATTAGTTCATCATTATAACTATGCGAAGGATCTTGGAATTCAAAAGACAAGTGCACTAAATTGCTAACATCCTGGGGTAGCCCACCACATGTAAGTAGCCCATATCATGGGGAAGACAAGAAGCACTTTCTGATGAAGTGACTTGGTCAGTGTCAGACAGAAGACAAACGAAGGCAGTGGAAACCAGCTGCACCAACAGCTCACAGTATTACTTATCTGCACCAAGTACTATGCAAACTGTTGTAGCCCAACAAACTGCATTTCAGATCCTCATGCCTGCAAAAAAAAAAAAACAAGGTAAATTAAAATGTATTCATAGTTAAAATATTAACATTAACTATGTTGATTGCATGTTGTCCATTTTATTCACAGACAGATAAAACACACACTTTCAACAGTCAACAAAACAAGAAAGCTACATATGGTACCAGAGAACAAGGAGCATATGATGAAGTTTCTGTTTACCACAATCATCTCCATCCACCATAACTACTCGAATATATAGGTACCATGCATTTATACACACACACACACACACACACACACACACACACACACACACACACACACACACACACACACACACACACACACACACACACATACACACACACACACACACACACACATTATAATGCCTTGGCAGGGCTACACACACATATACATACACACACACACACACACACACACACACACACACACACACACACACACACACACACACACACACACACACACGCTCTTGGAGCTTTACTGCATGGCAACAACAGTGACAGCAGTAAAATTCAAAGGCAGCAAACCAGCAACAGTAAATTCAAATGCTCAAAAGTGTTTAACGTTCTGCTTTTTAATGAATGCAATTCAACCCTTCAAAGTTAAATGAAGCTCTGGGGCCAGTAAACCCTTCACTAAAAGCTCAAAGTTTTTCTCTCTCTCTCTTTCTTTCATTGGCTCAAGTTGAGCCAATGGGAGAGAGGAACTTAGTGGAAGCAGAGCAGAAATAGGATGATGCGTGATATGAATGAAATGGATTTCTTTTTTCTTTTTAATAATATTTATACCCCCCCCCCCCCCCAGGCCAGCACCAGATCTGCCTAGGTCACCTTATGCTGGATGTGGCCCAGACTGAGATAGGCAAACATTGACTCTCACAAGCCTGTAGATGAGGCTGACAGAATTCCTCTATGTCCTGCATGGTGTCTAAATCCACACAGTGCTGGTATTATAGAGTCCATGTAATGTTATGTGAAGATGGATGATTCAGTGCTTCTAGAGTAGATGACAAGCATCTTTGTGGTTTACAGCAGCAATAATAGCTTCTTGTAAATACATGATTCAATAAAGCCTACACTATGTGTACACTAAGTGTATACTGTTCTGAGCAAACCTACAACACAAGCATAATTCACACCTTCTTCCTCTTAATTTTAGTTCTCCTACTGAATTTCTTGCACCTTTAAATATTGAGGGGGATTCATAATGTTACCACAAAGTGTAGATTACATGCACACTTAATATAATCTTTCAGAGTGACTAGAAAGCACAAAAAATGTGGTAGGGATGTTCATGAATGCAGATCATGTGCACTTAGTGTACACATACCCTGGGATTCATGAAGCTCAGTGCAATGATGGCATTAACCTTGTGCCGACTGTGTGGCATAGAGATGGCGCAGCAGCACCATATGCATATCAATGAAGGCGTGCTGCAGCAATGTCCACGTGCATAGGAAACATGTGCGAGTGCAGGGGGCTTGTCTAAGCACTGCACGGAGGCATGAACATGTTGGCTGCAAATGCGCAACCTAAAATGCTAACTAGTACAGCCTGCCTCTAATAATAATCACTCCTGTCAGTGTCCATGGATACTGAAATGTATGAAAAGCATACAAGACAGTTTTGCGAACACCAAAATAAAAAGTAAACACAAAGGCACGTAGCCGAATATTGAGTCCCTGTCCCTCCAACAAATGACATTTAAAACCCCGTGCCCGTATTCCATTGTAGTGTTGATTGTTATACCAAGTGGAAGCGAAACGCAGTGTGTTTGTGCACCACTGTCCTTTGCTAAGCCTAGCCCTATGGTTATGGTTACCTGTCCCATTTTGTGAGGGACAGTCCATCTCTGGGCAGTTGTGTCCTTACCAAAAATATTAAAAATGTTAAATGTCCTGCGATTGTAGGACATAATTATGTCCCATATTTTATGTAATAGTTCCATAAAATAGTTATTTCTGTATGTAAAATACCTAAATGTTACAAGAAACAGAATAAGCAAATAAACTGTTACAATAACCTTTCATTTAGACATAAAAGTAAAGTACTATTCTTTGTACTGACTGTGGGTATGTGTCAGTCTGTAAAATCTGATGTGTGTCCCGAAAATGTCCCACTTTGGTCATTTGAAAAGGTGGCATCCCTACCAATGGTCAGAGTATTCGCTCAATATCTGCCCATTCGCGGTCCAAGTTGTTTTTGTCTGGATGGCCCAAAGATGAATGGGTATTACCCGGGTCTACCTACCATGTCATGAAAGATAAGTATTTGCGTTTACCTATGTGTGTGAAGTACAGCATGTGGAAGATCAGAAATGCTAGGGTTGTCCTCATAACCATATTGGTACCAGAGATATGTAGTGTACGCAATGTGTTCTGTTGTCTGTGCCATGGGCCATCAACCAGAAAAGAGATGGATGGTATGTGTGGAATATGGGGGTGGGGGGGTGATGGGTAATGTAATAATTTGCCAAGGGGAGACTGGGTCGGATGTACAATAGGTGAACTGGAGGTGTACGAGGGAGCAGTGGGTGAATCAGAAAGGAAACCAAAGAACAAACATTCACATCCGCTATACAACCTGACAGGCCATACTGCAGAACACAATCCCACAAACATATGAACATTAAAATGTGTGATACACATGTACAGAAATGTTACCGGCTCACACCCACATAATGGTCTGGCCTGAACTGAGCCATCCAACCCCAGCACACCTGGATACATAATTGAATATCCATCATCCCCTCCACAGCACACCACCCCCCACTTCCTGAACGTCCACCAAAACCACTCATACTCGGGCTGCTAGCTTGGCGCAGCCATATCTGCACATAGTTACCCCTACTCATATCTAGTAGGCAGTCTCACCCTACGAAGTCTCAGGATTGCAAACTATGTATCCCTTGTATGTATAACCCTCATTCATTTTCATAAAACCAAAAGAATGGAAGTCATTGGTCCCCAAATTTTTGGCTATCCCTCATGGGATAAGTATCTGTTCTAAAGATTAGACTTGGTGGCACAACAAGATGTCCAGTCCTGTAGACATCTGGACACAAGTAGTATGAGCAGTAGTTGTCCACAACCCTGCTCAGCCTCCAGCCGGTCCTGCAGAACCTACGACCCGGGATTAAACACCTGACATTGATGCACGTCTCCCCATCTGCATTATCAGGAATACATACTTTTCACATGTTCACATGAATCTTCCCCATAGCCATCTTCCAAATCGCAGATGTCCACAAATTGTATACCCCGTCCAGGTTCCTCGTCGTAATGATGCACACAACCCCTGTATACAAATGGTACAGGTACCTCCCATATGCGGTTGTTCATAGACATGGCCATGTATAACTCCAGATATGTAGTCATATATCTATAAACGTACATGCTTATATTCACATACCTACACATCACACATACATGCATATAAGTAGTTGTCAAGTATGTGCCCAATTCATAAATATGTATACTTGCAAATGTATAGATATGGCTCTCAGAAACATATGAATAGTAACATGTACTATACATATGTATGCCACCTGACTGTCACATTTGTTGCCAGTACTGTGGAATGGCTGTAGTAAAGTCATATATCCTAATTACCATCCATACAGAATGCATCACGGATGGTTTAGTGGTAAAACGAGTGACTATGGTGTTCCTGTTCCCGGGTCCAAGCCATGCAAGAGCTAATTTTATATGATGGCCACAATAATGGCAGTCGGATATAGAGTGATTAAGGCACTTTAAAGCAGATGTAAGTGAGTATGCGCGATGGTAAGTGGCGGTGATTCAACGGTATGGGAAATGTAAATAAGCATGTAGGTGTATATGCATGTGTATGTACAGACATATATATATATATATATATATATATATATATATATATATATATATATATATATATATATATATATATATATATATATATATATATAAATAAAGAATGAACATGGTCACAATAAAGCAGTCATAACGAATGTGAAGGGAAACAGCAGCGGAACCCCCCCCCCCATAATATTTAGTGCTGTCATATCAAGTTGCCCAGAGATGAGCAAACTTCCTGCATCTCCAACCACAGGAAGGATGCTTAAAGTGAAACTAACAATGTCCACGTGCTAAGTCTGACTTTCAAACAGGTACAGGGCAGTCCCAGTCACCAGTTGGATGAGCCGAAAACCGGAAGACTAATTGAACACCCTGACCATTATATGAACATATGTCCCTGAACTATAAGCTTGGGACATCTGAATATACTTGGAGTGAGCCAACATACGGGATGTGTCTAAAGCAGTAGGGAATGGCGCATGTATATTAGTGTGGTTTTCCCAACAGGAAAATGGATGCCTGCTGTGTTACTGAAGTGTTGAGGTGTGTGTTCGTGTAACTATGAACCATGGTTATACATATAAATGAAGCAGAACACCAATAGTGTAGTGGTTAGAGCATCCGCCTATAGAGCAGACGTTGCTGGTTCAACTGTAGCACACACCATTTATGACGCATAATCCGTATACCAGCATATCTTGCTACTTTTATGCTGTATAACAATATAAAACCATTGAAATGTGAACTGGGGTGATGTATCACAGTAAGAATGCAGAAGGTTTTTGCGTGATGTGAATCGGCAGTTAAACGGAAAACCACAGCTGACAAGTGTTGTACGCACCCTTTGTCCAACGGCCCTTGTTCTGCCCAGTAACACAATAAACCACGTCGGACAGGCCCAACGCCAGGACCCTACACATAACAATCGATGTAATTTACCACTAAGCCACGGCAGTTTTACCTAACTTTGATGTTATCACAAACCTAGCAGACAGCACAGTCATTCAACAGTATGATCACAGTAATTAAATGATATAGTTGTATATGCATGTGTACGTACACAAACACACACACACACACACACACATTTATATATATATATATATATATATATATATATATATATATATATATATATATATATATATATCTAGGGTGGGCAGTTGTGTCCTGTAAAAATATTGTAAAATACAGATGTCCTGAGATATAATGACAAAATTATTTCCTATATTTATGCAATAGTTGCATACAACAGTTATTCCGTATCTGAAACACTTAAATGTTATAAGAAACAGAATAAGCAACTAAAATGCTTCAAGAATAAGCTGTTATTTAGGCAAAAAATTGAGGTTCTGTCCTGTGTACTGGCAAAATCTGATGTTTGTACCAAAAATGTCCCACTTTGGGCAATTAAAAAGGTGGCAACCCAACATATATATATATATATATATATATATATATATATATATATATATATATATATATATATATATATATATATATATATATATATATATATATATCTACAGAACTAACATGGGCACAAGAAAGCATTCATAATGAATGCGCAGGAAAACAGCAGTGGAACACCAGTATAATCTAGTGCTGACATAACAAGCTGGCCAGAGGTGGTCAAAATCCCTGCATCTCTAACCACAGGTAGGATACTAACAGTGGGAGTAACCTTGTCCACGTGCTAAATCTGACTTTCAAATGGGTACAGGACAGTCCCGGTCCCCAGTCGGACAAGCCTAAACCCGGATGACCTCATGAACACCATGACAATCAACCACACATATGTGCCAGGACTATAGGCTTGGGAGGTCTGAATATACTTTGGGTGAGTCAACATGTAGCACGGGTCCAGAGCAGTAGGGAATGGCGCATGTGTCGTAGTGTGGTTTTCCCAAGAGGAAAATGGATGCCTGCTGTGTTAGTGAAGTGTTGAGGCATGTGTTCGGGTAACTATGAACCATGGGTATACATATAAATGAAGTAAAACACCAATAGTGTAGTGGTTATAGCATCTGCCTAATGAACAGGCATTCATGGTTCAAGTTTGACTATAGCACATATCATTTTCCTTGTGGAATGAATGTCATTCTGCTGTAAAACTGACATTAAAACATGTAAAAGTGAACGTGAGTATCGCATGGGACTATTAACCAGATCCCTTCAATCAAAGTGGTACTGTCATAATGAATAAGGCACAAGTAAGCATAAATATACAGCAGTAAATATATGTAACACACAGTAAGCATATGCGAGTGCGCTTGCGCGGGTGTAAGCAGCGCCCAGCATAGGAAATGTATATACGTATGTACAGATGTAATATATATACATATATGTGTGTGTATATATATATATATATATATATATATATATATATATATATATATATATATATATATATATATACATACACACACACAGACACACACACACACACACACACACACACACACACATATGTGTGTGTGTGTATATATATATATATATATATATATATATATATATATATATATATATATATGCATATGAAGAATGAACGTCGTAACAATAAAGCATACACAAGGGACGTGAAGGGAATCAAGAGCAACTATGGTATTATATAGTGCTGTCAGCGTAAGTCATAAAAAGCTGCCCAGGAGTGAGCAGAGCACTGCTACTCACACCACAGGCAGGGTTTTACCAGTGGGAGTAACATCGTTGAATTGCTAAGTCTACTTTACACACAGACAGAAAGTAGTCCATGCTGGGACTACCAAAAACTGTAAAGCACAAATGGCCGTAATCTATAACACTAGCAACAGCAGGTATGTTCAAAGACTACATGGCGGGAGAGCCTGTGAATACACAAGGCGGGACAACATATGTGTAGGGACCCTAATGCTCTGGAGAGGGCAATGTGTAGAGGTGTGTCATGGATGCGATAACAAGTGGATAATGTACGTTACGTGTGTAAGTTGAACACAGGTGATGTGGAGGAACTATGGGTATGCAATTATGGATCCAGGCATGCCAGGGATGGATGGCCCTGTTCTAATTGGACTGCCCTGTGGAGGTCAGCGAGGTCGTAATAGGTATATATGCATACACACATGCAGACAACAATATGTAGAGGTACATTCTCTGTAATACATGCATTCCATTTGTAGACATAAATAATAGGAATGTGCATATACAAACATCGACAGTAGATGGAATAATAGGCTGTGCAGAAGAGGGATGGGATGAAACTGCAAGAATGCAGAGGCGTGTACAGTGTCCAAAGTGAGTGCTGTGCTGACAATAATCCAATGTGAGGGTTTCCCCACACATGAAATCCTAACTGTGATCTGCCCGGTACGGCAACGACAAGTACTTAACCGGTCTAATTGTAAAAGAAATTCTCTGAACATGTACATAACTAGGCTCCCATGTGTAACGTGTGCGATACCACATAGTCATACATATTAATGAATTGTAGTGTCATGTTAACGGGAGTAAAGATGTAATAAAGTATAGAGTCTAATCCTGCGATAAACACTTGTGTGTCCCATGTGGGTCAGCCAAATAATTGCAAATTGTATTCCTTTGGTCGCTCACGTCACAAATGTTCATGGACTAAACGTATGGGAGGTCGGAGGATACGTGGAGTTAGTAAACCGATGGGATGGCTCTATAGGAGTAGGGTGTGGCCAGTGTGTAATGGTGTCGATACACTGCGAATCCAACAGGAGAATGGATGACAGCAGTGTTAGCGAGGTGTGCATGTCCCGCAATACTGTACAGTGATATGTACAGGTGTACCTGGTTTGGCAGGCACATGTTGTGTACACAGACTGTTATCCCCTGATATGCCAATACTGGCCTGGTGTGGTGAAACATGCTTATAGTGAGCAGGTTGACCCTGCATCTGCATTGATAGTATGATACAGGTATTCCCTGGTGTCAGTGGCATTGGTCCATACAGGGCACATGTGTATGCCATTGTATGGCCTCTGTGGATCACATTTGATGGCACCACATATGCTGCAGGCATCCAGTGGGGAACATAGTGAAGGCACAATGTCCACAAATATGTGCCTATTGTACCGCTGTACAGGGTGCCATGTCTTCTGCAGCCCACTGCATTCACACCATGCCTATTATCTGTCATCAATGTGCATAGTACTAGCAACATAGTGGGATATCCTAGGCAAGTGTATTTGTGCATGGCACATGGGTGCAGGACATATACCGGGTACTAGTAGGGTTGCATAATTTGTTCAGCAGGCCTTTTGCCAAATGTAGGGGTATGGCTTGCCAACACAGACCCATGGCTGACTGACAGCTGTATTCATCGTGAGGTGGCCAGTGTGTCAGAAGATGGACACCATATAGGAAAACTACAAAATCCACTCCCCAACATGTCCAGTGGTTAGACACTTACAGCCACCTCTACACAGGTTCTGACAGCCAAACACACACACTTGCCATGTCCTGTATACGAACCCCTACCTACCGTATCACACTGCAGCACTATGCTTTTAGGGCATGAGCTACAGTGAATACTGAGTTACAGCACACCTACACGTGTATACCTAGGTGGGTGACAACAGCGGGATTGACAAAGGTGGTCATGTAATTTGTACAGAGAGTGCATACTCTACAAAGCACTGTACTTGTCTCACGCAGGCATACACACACACAAAGTTGGCAAGTTTGGGATTAGAACATCGACCTAACTACTTTATCACACTACAGCATTACGCAGTTACAGAACATGCTACCAAGATTACTGGATCACAGCACTCCCAGAGGTGAATTTCTAGGTGGGTGACATCATCAGCCTTGCCAAAGGTGGGT